>NC_044499.1:44855814-44958314 GCF_902362185.1 Chanos chanos | reverse complement strand
GGCATCGTTGGAGTGGCGGTAAACAAAGGCATTGTTTTAATCCCTGTGTCAGGAGAAGGCACGGAGCGTGCTCTCGCAGCACAAACAGATGTTGCCTCAGGTCATGGCAGGATGCTTCTCTCATCTTTTATTTTCTTAATGCTTTCTGCTCGCCGTCGTGTTTTTGTTTGTTGGTCGTTGTTGTTGGGTTTTTTTTTTTTATATATACGTTATGTATCATCGTCATCTTTTGAAATAGCTAAAAATATTTCACATTACGAGCAGCTGATATTTTGCAAGGAACATCTAGAACCTTTTTTCTAAAAGAGCCGGTGCAGAAATGCCAAAAAAAGAGTTTTAGTTTACATCTTGTTTCCTTTTGCAATGATGAAATATAATTTGTTTGTGTTTTTATATAAATGTTTCCTTTTTCTGTCGAAGTTGCTTTGGCTTTTCTTTTTGTAAAAGTAAAGCTTGCCAAGAATGACGGGTTCTCAGAGTCTTAAGGGTGCACACTCTAATAACGGGCTACACTTCTCAAGGATTCTTTGTTTTTCGTGCTGCGTGTCTGTTGTTCATGTTGCTTCAAAAACATACTGATAGTTTCTTCTCAGAACTGTTGCTTTGCCTCAGGAATTCAAACACAACTTGTATACTCACTCCCAGTTATGTTGTTATTGCTCAGCTGGTGATGTAGGCAGTAGCGATATGGGACGTGGCGTCGGGGTTTTTACGTCATTGAAACGATGTTGAAGTTATCGGGTAAATCTCCTACGATTTGAGGGATAAAAAAGGCTAAGTTGTTTGGCTGAAAAAAAAAAAAAAAAAAAAAACGTTGTCATTGTGTAAAATCGTCCCCGACCGTAATATTCTTTTTGAATGTTGTTCGAATGTTGCACTGAAGCTGAATTTGAGCGGAATATCAATAAAAGCTTAAACGTTCAATAATATATCAAGAGGAAGGGGGGGGGGGAGAACAAACGGGGTGCGGTTTGGCAAATGCACGAAATGAAAAATAGAAAGCTGTCTTATCTTTTTTCTCCCCCCCCCCGGGGGCGAAGAGAGAACACAGGCTGCTGTCTGGCCTGTTAAAGTGAATGCGAGAGATGTGGTGAAGATGTGACAGTCCACAACCAACAGGGGAAATGAGGACAACTGGGTTAGTCACAGCAGAACAAATACGCTGTTTTTGAATTCTTTTTTCTTTTTATCTTTGACGATTTTTTCCAAGGGGGGGGGGTGAAGAGGAAGAGGACAAGGTTTTGTGGGGGGGGGGGGGGGGGGTTGTTTTTTAATGTCAGCTGGATTGGCCAGATGACATTAGCATCTTATTTCATCACCGATGTCACTTCCCGTTGTTATTTGTCGAGGGACGAGAGGATGAAACCTCCAAGATGAAAGCACCCGACGTCTTTACATAGACTGTTTTAAAAGAAGCTTCCCTCTGTGCTAATCTGATATTTAAAAAAAAAACAACAGAAAAACAAAGCAAAACAAATCTCTCTCTCTCTCTTACTCTCTCTCTCTCTGTCTCTCTCTCGCTCTCTCTCTGTCTCTCTCTGCGCTCCAGTGATTTGAAAGGCAGATTTCTGTGTGCAGGGGAAGCGGAGCCTGGGCCCTCGGTGATTGGATTGTGGCGGCCCAGGTCCAGCCAGTCAGGGAAGTCCTGCTGCCTTTAGTGATGGGCAGATTTTACACTAGCACACATAGAATACACAACAGCACTCAGTGTGTACTGCTGCTGTGGCTGAAAAATACCACTCAGGTTTAAACTAGTCATTGTTTGCAGCTATACGACGAAATAGTAAAAAAAAAACATACTCGAGGAAACGTTACGGATTTTATTTTAAAAGCCGCCTCCACTGTTCGGACAGTGTGCCGTGTAGTTTGCGCGGTGTTATGTGACTTTTTTTTCCTTTTTTTCTTTTTCAACAGTTTCCAACATTTATCTCGAATTTCCATTTGCAAACACTTCACATTTGGTGTCTACAGTTGTGGAATAGTTATGTCAGTTTGGCTGAGATGACTCTGACAGTGATAGTGTGAAGAAGGCACTATGTAATGCTCTTTTTTTTTGCCTCTGTTATTCCTTGTGTTGAAACCTCAGTGATTTACAGTGCTGTAACAGGATTAGAGTAGGTTGAAACCTCAGTGATTTTCAGTGCTGTAACAGGATTGGAGCAGGTTGCTTTCAGTAACGTTGTTACTCTGAACGTCTTAGGGAAAATTAGATCGCCTGACCATCCGACAGTAGCCGCGACTCGTGGCCGAAGATGGGTTTCCTGATTGTTTCCCATGATCCCACCTTTTGTGTCCTCTCGGACCTGGGGGGGGGGGGGGTGTTTACACTGAATATCCTCTCCTCTCCTCTCCTCTCCTCTCCTCTCCTCTCCTCCTCTCTTGTCCATCATTAACAGCATGCATCCCAAATCACCGCACAGCTTTTTTTTCCCTCTCAATGCATCTGCTCCAGACATTGTCCTTAGAAAAAAAAAACGAAAAAAAAACAGAAGGAGCGAAAGAGAGAAAGCAAACGAGTGTGTGCTGTTAGTTGCATAGCAACCAGATCTTACATATTGTAGCGACTGCCTGTTTGTTGTGTATCCTTAGGAGCTGGCCTCACTGAAGATTACTCCTTTCATTGTGTGTAACAGTTCATTCAGACGCATTTGTGATTAAACTGAATTCATATCAATTAGATTTTCTCCGGGTTGTTAGTACAGGGCATTTACTTTTTTTCCCCCTCTTTTATTTAGTTATTTATTTGGTTATTTATTTATTTTTTTTACAAATGCAGATAGCCTTGAGCTCCTACCCTCCCAGTTTTTTTTTTTCAAGCTTGTTTTTTTTTTTGCATACAATCGCCCTCAATGCCATTTATTCACTACTCATCTTTTTATTTCTAATCCCAGTTTTCCTGTTCGTCCAGCCCTTTAAGGCAGAGCTGTGGTTCTCATTCATTCCAGTGCGTTTTTATTCTCCTCTCTCTGTTTTGCTCTGAAATGCGTCACCCTCATAGCCATAGCTTACCGAGGCTTATTGTCTTGCAGGTTCTTGTAACTGACATTTTCAGGCACTCTGTGGTAGGCCTTTTGCACGGTTCTTACTCTTACATAAAATGGCCGAAAGCCGGATGGGGCGGCGGGACGGTTCGGCCCGATCCTTAATCTAGTCGTGCAGGGTTCAGCGGACAGCGTTTACCGCTCTGAATCTCCCGGCGTCTGAACGCGGTTATCTAACGCTTCTGCGGCCGGGGCTCGATCCTCGCGCCGCTTGCGAGACTTATCTTTAATGTATGCGCGCGTGTAGACAAACGTCGACCCTTTAAACAGACGCGCTCTTAGATCTCCCGTCGAAAAAAACCCAAAACAACCCCTCTGTTTCTCCACCAGCTTGTCTCCACGACGACGCTCCTGACTTTGCGCGAATGCATCACTGCCACTCCTTTTTTTTTTTTTTTTTCTCTTAGCACTCCACATGATTAAGTTTGGATTCCATTACCACGGCGACGTTATGTATGGCCCTTGCCCGTCTCTTAATCAAATGAGCGTCAAGGCTGAACCTCGGAGAACGACGGCGGCCGCCCGGGCCCGTCGTTATTCGGAAGAGCCGCGCACAACCGCCTCCCTGCGTCTGAATCAAGCACGGGAGAAGGTGTTGTGTGAGGCTTTCTTCACCCGAACCCCACCCCCATGGAGCACTTCCTTTTGTCCCTGTGTTTTATTGGCCCCCTTTATCGCTTTTGAATGTGTTCAGTTTAACCTCATGTTGTTTTGATGTTGGGCCTTTGGAACAGATGACTGCTGTTGATAGAGCCAGGCAGGAGATCGGGGGAGAAAAGACTAAAGAGTTTCCACTTGCCTTGTGTGTGTGTGTGTGTGTGTTTGTGTGTATGTGTGTGTTTGTTTGTGTGTGTGTTTGTGTCGAACATGCATTTGTGTGTGACTCTGTCTTATTATATTGCTTTGTTATCGTGAATTTTGTAGCTGTTACTGACACATTGCAGGTCGTAATTGGCTGGTAATTTGGTAGTTTGCTAAGCTTTGCCAGTTGGTCTTTAGTCTGTGGCACGTCCCAGCAGTCATGACCTGACTGAATTTTTTAACGCAGAAAAGTGATTTTTTTTTTTTTATATCTTCTTCTCTTGGCTCAAATCTGTCAACGCTGTGACCTTTGCTCCTTTATCAGTGTCCTTGAGCAATCCGCATAAAAATAAGGGCCCTGCAGCAGAGATCTGGAGGTTACCCGAGTTCAACCCTTTGTCTGTTATACCATAATCTAGCTGTGTTTGTTGGCTTTTAAACCAGGTTTATCATTAAGGGTTTTTTTCCCGTTCTCTCTCTCTCTCTCTCTCTCTCTCTCTCTCTCTCTCTCTCTCTCTTTCTTTCTCTCTCTGTCTCTCTCTGGCTCTCTTTTTCTCTCCCTCTCTCTCTCTCCCTCTCTCTCTCTCTGGCTTGTGCTCCTCTAACTGCTTTCACCTTCTTTCACTGTCTGGTCTTCTGATATATGCTAACAAATGGAACAGCTGGTGAAGAGCGTAAATAACTGTGACATCACTGAACATTTGTTTCTCTGCAGTGCCAGTGAGATATGTGGGGTCCTGCCATTGCTCTTTAGGGGGTTTAAACACTACTGAGAAAAATCTGTCAGTACAGACACTATATGGCCTTAGAGATGATGCGTTTTTCCTCGCGCAAATTCTCTCCGTTAGTGCTTGCTTAGCACCTTATAGCAGCTATGCTGCATTTGGATTTTAATGAACTAATATGTATGTGGGTGTTTCTTTCTTTCTTTCTTTCTTTCTTTCTTTCTTTCTTTCTTTCTTTTTCTTTTTTTTTTTTCTAAATTCAAATATTCAAGTTTTTTATGTGATTCTAAAATGATTAATTAACCATCACTGTCGAAGGGATCTAGAAGACCCACATTTAGATCGGAGACGGTGTTTACATTTATAGATTAATTCAGTCTTGATTAGGGTTTATCATAAGCAAACACAGCGAGCTCACACTGATTGGTATGTAAGAAGCGGGAGGATGTCTGGGACCAGGGAGACGTGAGGAATTGCTGCGCTTGGCAGATTGGCAGTCTGCTCTGGGAAATGACAGAGCACAATGTTCTTGTGGAGCAGTGTCCTACACTGACCCACTTTCTTGTATCCCCTTTGCCTCATCCTGGAATTTGATACCAGTATCCACATCATGTCATTTCTTACGCGTCGGCTCGTGTAAAATAATTGGAAAACTGTTGTGGTGCGGCGCAGGATTCGGGGAGCTTTCTTTCACTTATCGATTTTTGTTTCTTTGAGGTCTGAAATATTTGTTCAGTCAACATTTTTCCCTCCGTTTGAAACCGATGGGGTTGTAATTTGTTTGCATCTGTATTACTCCAGAGAGCACAGACGGCTGGTATCCCTGGAGAGGCGGAGAATTCAGCATACGACTTCGCTCGGCTCGTTTTCTGTCTACACCCCCCGATTCGAAAACTCCCGTCTTAATTTCTCTCCGTTTCTCCGGACTTTTCCGCTCGGATCCGCGCGGCTTGGTCCGAGCCAGTCCATCTCTTTGTACAAAGTGACTTCCTGCCTGTGTTGGTACAGCATGCCAGCAGTGCATGCCAGCCCCCCCCCCCCCCCCCCCCCCCACTCCCCGGCGCTCGCTAATCCTCCACACTGGCATCGGTGCCCCGGCACGATAGGTCACTGCCTGGATACGGCGCGCAAACATTCCCCTTTCCCCGATGCCTCCCTGGCCCCCGTCTCTCGCACGTCAATTTTTAATGAGAGTGAATTTTTTACATGGCATTAACGGCTCATGGGGGTGCGTGGGCCGCTGGCCCTTGGCAGCACAAACACTGTATGACTCTCTAAGAGTTTCATTGTGGCAATTTGGGGGAGGGGGGGTGGAAGGGGGCACTCGTCCAGTGGCAAAGAAAGGCCGAAGAAATGCATGTGAGGGTGAATGAGGAAAGCTGCCCTCCATGATCCCTGTGCTGGATTGCGGATTGGTCTGGGAAAGTGCCAGTCACAGTCTGGGCTCTACAGTAGGGCGGGGGAGGGGACAAAGAGAGCGAGAGGGGACGGGATTGGTGGAGTGTCACGTGTGCTACTGCAGGAATGAGGGAGGGGGTTGGGGTGGGTTAAGAGAGCAAGAGGACGAAGGAAAAGGACAGAATGATAGATTGAAAATAGAGAAAAATAAAGTAGAAGTAGATGACATGGTCTGAAACAAAAAGGTCAGAGAAAGAGAGAAACGTTGGGACAAAATGTATGAGTGTGAAGGGTTTTTTTTTTTTTTTTTGGGAAGGGTACAAGAGTGCCATCATCTAACATCTGTACCAACCCATCTGTTCCTCACCTGCTCCTCTCACAACCTCTGATCTATAGCCCATACAGCCCATCATACTGTCTCTCTCTCACACACACACACACACCCACACACACACCACACACACACACAAAATGGTTTTTCATAGTGCTGAAAACACAGCAGGCAGGCTTGGTGAATCATTTTTGGTTTGAATCCACATTATGCAACCAGCTCCTGTTAGCACGCGTGTCATTCACAATTGGTCATATACTGTAGTTGTGCAATGCAGTTTCATCCATGTGGCAGGAGGAGGAGGTTTCTGTGCTTCCACTCTCTCAAAGCTCACATTGGACAGTTACTCACTACTCACGGGTGGTATGAGGTGAAGAAAGACGTCAAAATGCGGAATAATACATCACTATCTTTTTTGTATTGGAAATGAAGAAAAACTTGAGGTTTTTTTGGACTTAGGGACGTATTAGTCAGCTAAAGGAGATTGCTTCACACAGCTAAGCTTATGCCAACGTTTTTTTTTGAGTATGTGAAAGTCTACTTGTTTCTTAAGTCCAATACAAACGCAGAAGCCTCTAATTTATGAAAACAAGTCCAGCGACTTATCATTCATGCTGAGACACCTTTACTCATACAGTCTGAACGTAAGTCTAAAGCGGTCCAGGAACATGCTGTCAGCATGAGTCAAGTGCATGTGTGAAAGTCATTCAGTCTTCCAGGCACATGGTTAATCTCTCTCAGTGTCTTTGGCCAGCTCAAAGCTAGCACACATGTGATCTCCCTGCATTATGTCTGGTTTGAATCACATGGCTAAGGAGCGGTTCTTGGTGGAGCGGTTCACACTTTTTAGACCGGGCTCCGGAGCTGTACCTCGTAGCCACGGCAGGAAAATGAGAAAGGCTGGGCCTCTGGTCGTCGTCCCACAGGTGCTGATAGCGGTGGGAAAGACCATCTGCAGTTTGTGTTTCTGTTACGCAAGATAAAACGAAACACAACATAGAGCTTAGATAGGATAGATGAACATATCTCTCATGGCCATCTGTGTCTTGTCTAGTGGATGGAATCAAACATATCTATATCTATATCTGTATCTATATCTGTATATTTGAGTAGCTGATCCAGTAGCATGAAACAAATCCAACATAAATGTATGTGTGTGTGTGTGCGTATGTGTATATATATGTACATGTTTATGTATGTGTGTGTGTGTGTATACACACACACACACACATATATGTATACATGGAACACTTTATGTAATTATGTTGGATTTGTTTCATGCTGCTGAACACTGTTAATTTTAGTTCTGTGGTTTTCAGTGAGAAGCCGCGGTTCAAAATTTCATTGGCATTATGGCCTTTGTGAGATGTTTGTTAATTTGCTTTTAAGAAAAAGCAAACAGGCTTCACACCTTTGTTTTGAGGGGATTTGTACTGTTAGGTGTGTTGAATGACTCAAATTCTTATCCGATTTTTGAAGTGTCCACGTGAAAGCAACTTTAGGCCTGCAATGTTTACCATTTCATTTAATCATTAATGTGTGTCCTTCAGGAGCGAGAGAATATTTCACAAGAAACAAGCAACGTATGAACCCTGATGTACTGAAGAAAATTCACGCTCTATATAACTCACAAATTCCATATATTTAACAACTGTAACACCATCCATAGGAACACGCGAATGTTCCTGAAAGACAGGATGTAATCTTTAGGAACGTTCACTTTTTCTCCTCTGCTTTCCAAATTTTGAGGGAAATCCCCGAAGGACCACCTCACAGTGGCATGTATCTGTGAGACTGCCGTGGACCGTGCCAGCTTTGTAAACTTGGCTCTCGCTCGGTGACTTAAATAAATACTTTTTTTTCGGCACTAAAAATAAGCCCAATGAAAAAAAAAAGGGCTATGTGAGGCTAAGGATGGAAATAACTGAGCAGCTGTAGAAGGCTTTGCTTTGCTTTGCTTTGCCGGTTAATGTTGCTCTCTGCAGACAGGAGCTACGTTAAGTAAGTGTTCCCAGGACATGCTTTAATGTGTAACCTCTGCTCCTCTCTCTCTCTCTCTCTCTCTCTCTCTCTCTCTCTTTCTCTTTGTCCATTTTCAGGTTTATGTGGAGTTTGATGACCTTGAGTGGGAGAAACGCGAATGGGTCAAGGTGTATGAAGACTTCCAAATCTTTCTGCTGGAACATCAGCTCGTATGGGCCAAGAGAAAAGAAGGCATCCAGCTGCAGGGAACAAAAGCCAAGCAGATCCAGTGGCCAGCTCTGGTGAGTTCTCTTTTCCCTCTACGCTTCCCTTTGTTCTGCCCTGCAGACCTTTTCCTCTAGCACATCTACCACAAGACTTTCTAGACTCTCTCGCATGTCAGACTGTGCAGACAGACCTGTGGTTTAAGATCTGCTGCTACGCTTTACAAAGGCTTTCAGGAGTAAAGAAAAACGAGCTCCATTCGTTTGGCAGAAGTCGGGCGATATCGGGTTTCAGTCTCTATCTTAGATCGATGGGTCGGGGACTGCGGGGCAGTGAGTGAAAATTACAGAGGGTTGGGGTGGGGGGGGGGGGGGGGGTTTACACAGTCTAAACAAGTCATGACAGCACTCTATGATTACTCCTTTCCCTGGCTCTCCATTGCACAAAAAAAAAAAAAAAGAGGAGTCTGACAACGTTTAAAAGTACTGCTCTCCGGCCCTGAGTGGAGTGGCGCGTTTGGAGCGTTGCTGAGGAAATGTGCTCAGTGTTTTGATTATGTAACGCTGAGAAGCACAGCGCCATCTGGCCCATGCCGAGGAGATAAGAGTTCAAAGCGAATCCTAGTGAGACACACGAAGCAACCGACATGGCAGCGTCTCTCTTTCTTCACACACGCGCACACACACACACGCACACACACGCACACACACACACACACACACACACACACACACACACACACACACAGCGAGCAAGAACGATTTCTGAGCAATGCGGTCCTCACGTCGGGCTATGATCGCAGATAAAGCTTCATATTTACGCTATTAATACAGTAAAATCCTCTTGTAAAAGCCTTCATGAAAGAGATTCTCAACTTTGGTCTACAGGCAGTTGTTGTATAGCCTTCGATGATGGCTGCGTATCGACTCTGTCTTTCTGCACGTTCACACGTATTGTTTAAAGCGTCTTTGAAAAGGTTACAACAGTGATGTTGTATCTTTACTGCTCAAAAAGGGTAGTGTTTTTTTTTCTTTTTCTACAGCCATAGTATTTGTTAACTTTGTAGTGTTCACAAAGAGGTCAAGTCATTTTTAATGTGTAAGCCTCTCTCATTTGAACTCTGTTGTGTAATCTAACTCCGAGAAGATAAGCTTATCTATGGGAGACTGTCCCAGTATCACAGTCATACATCTGATAGCTCAGGATACGTTTCTCATGTCGTTAAATTAGTCCACTTATTTACCAGTGCAGATGCTGTCCCAGTGTATGACTCTTGGTTAAGGTCAGAGTGGAATTTGGGAATATTTGCTCTTTATTTGTATGGAATTTCCAAGTGGCGTAGTTTGCTAGAGATATACTGTACTGCACGTTGGTAGTGCTCATCAAGGTTCTGTCTGGACTCGTGACCTCTTGACCTACCAGACAGGTCTAATTTTTAAAGTTGTATTCAGTTGGACAGCGCTGACCTAATTACCTCAACTAGCTCCTGATGCAAGAAGAATCGTCCCCGAACGCTCGCACATTTGTTTTTTTTTTTTTTTGCGCCGTCTTCTGTTTCCTTTTTTCTTTTTTTTTTTTTTTTTCTTTTTTGAAAATCATTGTTCTCTCTCCTTTGCTTCTTTCACTACCTCTTTTTCTACTCCTCAGTCTCTTACACAATTGCGTTCACAGCTCCATTATTTATGGCTGCTATTTCAGGGGAATGCAGACTTTTACTGCTGCCGGATCCCCCTTAGTCAGCACAGCCTCTCCCTCTCTCTCTCTCTCTCTCTCTCTCCACTCTGCGGAACACTTTGGCCTTTGTCTGCTGTCCTTTGATATATGAGGCCCCAAACTGTGCCCAGCGATTGTTTTAGTCCCTTGGCCTGGCCTAGCCTGCTGTATCTATTGACAGAGTGTGACCTGGGAATCGAAGGCCATCGACAGACGTGGCTGTCATTCTCCAAAGGCCCATTAAAGAGCTTTGGGCTTGGACGTCTGCCCAGATTATTTACGTTTTCCCCAGGCTTTGTGTCAGGGGCTCGCCTCCTCCTCCTGCTTCTCCTGCTCCTCCTGCATCTTCATTGGGTTTTTTTTTTTGGGGGGGGGGGGGAGGGGGGTAGAGAGGGGTGTTGTTCCATTATGACACTGTTTTTTGGTTGGAGTCCAACACCTCTTCCCTGACCAATTTGACTTTCTTTCCTCTCTCTTTCCTGGCCATCTCAAACATGTTCCACGTTCGCGCTCGGTACGTCCTGTTCTGTTTAGGACGCAGCGCTAACAGCAGATGTAATACACCGTGTGTTCGGGTTTTTCCAAATAACGATTAGGCGAAGCTTTTGACGACTTTGGTGCTGGCCGTGACGATAAGCGACGGGATTTGGGGAAAACGATCTCAAACGCGAGACTCGTGTCGACGATAACGCTGCGGCGAAGACGAGAGCAGTTTGTTCGTTTTCCCTGTAGGCAAACAGTCAGGAATATCATCGAGAACTATGCGTCCGCGGGCCAAAGCCGCGCACTGGAAGGCCTTTGTGTCTTTACGAGTCCCCGTAAATCTGCTCGACGAGGCCCATATTTATTTGATTCATGACCGGACTCACTAAGTTTCTGATGGGCTAATTGCGACTCGCCTCCCTTAACCTCAAATCCACGGGTTACATTTTAACGCTGATGAACACTAAGCACCTCGACACACACATGTGCATGCACACACATATACGCAACACGCACGTGCACACACAAACACACGTACCTACACACATTCAGTGCATGGTTATTTGTAGCACCTTGCCTGCAATGTTTTGTTAAGGTTGTCATGGTGTCGGGCACGTTAAACTCTGAGATTTGTTTATGGTTTGATACGAAAGATGAAATCACTTCTAAGAGGAACAATTCACTGGTTTACAATCATCAAAGCTGTAGCATGAAAACCTATTATTTTCATCAGGCGACGTGAGTGACTGACTTTAATAGAAGGTTTGGGTGTTATGTTTTCAGTTGATTATTGTCAGCTTGAGAGTGAAAGACCTTGTATCACCAGGAGAAAAATGAACCGATGTTTTGAACTACTCAGATGACGAACAGTTCTTTTGTCGACTGACAAAGTCCATATCTAAGCTGACGAATCAAATTTCAAATAAAAAAAAAAAGAAAGAAACTGACATTCACTGCATGTTTAAAGCAAATCTATTTCACAGATTTTGAAATGCGCTGGAAATTGTGTTATGCAACAGAAATGGATTTTTTTTAACAGTTGTTGGACTGAGATCTCAGCTGTTGATAAGTGTTATTGAGCAGTGGTTTTGTGTGTGTGTCTGTGGCCTGACTGACCCCTATACCCTGGCAAGAGTATACAGTCCCTGAGGAGAACCGTAGCCAATGATTAACAGTTTAAGACCTGGACACAACTTCCCCCGAAAGGCAACCATCAGCTGTCAGCAAGACAAACAAAGGGCCAGCATTACTAGCGCACAGACTCGAACACACCCATAAGCATCTTAAGCTAGCCTCAAGAAAACAGAATCGGTCAGAAAAAACACAGCTTTTAAACAGGAAGCTTGTTCTGTAAACTGTTTCTTACAGGAATAGACTCAAACCGTGGAGGTTCTCGGTAGAACCTTTTAAAGTGTTTAGATTAATGTTTTTCATTAGCTAACGCCGCTACCCCATCCTGGAGGAAATAAACGCTGTCACTCCCACCGCGTTAGATCAGGAGCGGGGTGTCTATAGCAGCGTCCAGCCTGATCGATGTGCTGATTATTTTTATTTTATCAGTTGTCAGGAAGCACAAAATGAAGTGCAGCCCTCTTCGCTTTGATAGATTCATTGTTCAATATCCCGAGCCAAGCGGATTCTGTTTGGCGCCTCGACAGTTAAAGCGGCATTTGCAGTTTTTCGAGTTCTTCCCTCTGTTTATCTCGTGTTACTGGTTCAACACACCCAAATGTTTGTGACCTTTGCCCCCCTTCGGGGGTTTTAGTCTCTTGTCATAGTACGTCTTTGCCTGGGTGTGCAGCTGCCTGAGGAAGAACTGCTGTTCCCTGTCTTTAAGTGCCTCTGTGTGTGTGTGTGTGGTGTGTGTGTGTGTGGCTGACCAACTGTCCATATTACAGTCCTGTAATACTCAGCTGCATTTAGTACAGGCCTCAGAGTGTATCTACGCTATCCAAGTACGGTTGCCGTGTTTTTCTTGTTGTTGTTGTTGTTGTTGTTTTGGATTGTAGTGGGAGAGTGGGAGGAATACAGGGCAATGAGAGAGGGGATGGAAGGAGATGGCGAACAAGCCGAACACGTCGAACCAGAGGAGTATACAGATGATTCTTCACTGCCAACTGCACAGCTGGCTCCTTAATGACAGCAATCATAGGCAGGCAGCCTTTACAGAGGCAGCCCGGGGCCACTCTCTCCCGTCTCGTCTGAAAGGGCTGGGGGAAGGGAGGAGATAGAGAGAGAGAGAGAGAGAGAGAGAGAGAGAGGAAAGGAGGAAAGGGGGAGGGAGGAAGGGTAGTCTCAGTGAGTAATGGAGTCAGGTTGAGGGGTGGGGGGTAGAGACACCCTCTCCGTGCTGTAGGGAAATGACATGACTTCATGGTGTAGATCATAAGTGACCCCCCGCCCCCCAACCACATTTGGCTTTTATTTGTCTCTCTCTCTCTCTCTCTCTCTCTCTTTCTCTCTCTCCCTCTCTCTCTGCTCTACTGTGATCTGTGTTTTTCCCATCACTTTCTGTCCTCTGGGCCTCTTTCTCTATTCTGTCTTTCTTGCTCACTCTCCCTCTCTCTCTTTCTCTCTCTCTTGACTATGTAGGCCAAAGGTCCCATAGCTTACATGTAGGCCTTCTACACAGAGCTAAAATAAATGGATTTGAAGAAATTGAATCTTTTTACACTGTTCCCTCTTTCAGCATCTGTTAGCAGTGAAAGGCCTTCATCTCAAAGAGAATCTGATGCACTGATTGATACATAAAAGTTGCTTAGTGAAGGTTTTTTTTTGTGTGTGTGTGTGTGTGTGTGTGTGTTTGTTGGTCCTTTCGAACCAGGCCAGGCAAATGTTCTGATTAAAAGTTTGTTGTATTTGTTGTGAAGAGAAAGCTGTGTGTGTATGTGTGTATGTGTGTGTGTGTTTGTTGAAATGAAATGGCTTTCCCACATGGGAATCTACAGCATGCCTTCTCAGGAACTCTCTGCTTATCCGTCATCTCAAATGCCTGTCATTTAGATTTCTCCCTCCTCTAAGGAATGTCGAGTTTCTGGCGTCAATTCCTAAAGCGGTGAAAAAGCCAGACCTTAAAGTCATTTCTCATGGTCGAGCTGTCTGTTTTATGGAACTTTTTCTCTCTCTCTCTTTTTTTTTTTTTTTTGCTCCTAGTTTTCCCTTCACCAAAAAAAAAAAAAAAGAAAAAAGAAATCATCTGGTTACATTACGTCCATAATATGTATTTTACAGTCATCTCTTTTTAAGAGTCAATGTACAAACAGATGGCCTTGTGACTAGTTTTTTGGAAACCTACGTCAGTCTCTTTGCATGGCTTTTTATTTATTTATTTTTTTAAAATTTTTTTTTTTTTAAAAATCCATCCAGTATAATGGAATAGCCACATGTTGTCAGATACCCAGTGTTCACAGAGAAGGCGCTGTTCGAGAATTGGCCCGACGGAGAGCTGCGTGAGATTTTCCTTGTTACCGTGGCAATTTGTCCTCGCGTTTGTTATTTTGGCACCCAGCCTGGATGTAGTCCTTTCGAACGTTAACGGAGCTAGCAGCTTCACTCCTGCTGCAGGAGCAGCTCGGTTTATGAAAGAAGGAGAAAAAAAAAAAAAGGGCTCCGACGCCGCTCCCTTATACGACGAAGAGGGATTTCGGTCTCGTAACGGGACTATAACTAAACCAATTTATCCCTCTAGGTTTCACGCAGACGGATGTTTCAGAGCGGAGTTAATTAAAGGATAGCTATCCCTCCGTTTTTCCAGAGTCAGCGTCATGTCTCGAAATGACTGTGGTTTAATGTATTTGGAGCACATATTGCACTTTATGTTCGGCATTGTCTTTCTTTTTTTCTTGGGGGGGGAGGACCCAAAATTTTTAAATGTTGGAGCTTGGAGGTGTATAGCTTGGGTTAATGCAGCACTAATGACTAATGGGCCAAACCTGTCAGGGCATTGCACGCTTCCAGCCGTCAGAGGGTCAAATAACTGGTGCAAGCACTCGGCGAAATAATTCAGAGGTTATCGACCGAGCCCAGTCTGACGTTGGTATTAAACAGGTGTGCGAAACGCATACAGATCACTCTCTGAAGTAGAGCGTCGAATGTTTTCACAGTAACCGTGTGTTTGTGTGTGTGTGTGTGTTTGCGTGGGTGAGGCACGGTTCATTTAGTTGAATGTGTAGATTCTCTCACAAACAGGCTTTTGCTTGTTTCCTACGTTGGCAGTGCCTTTGACAGCCACTCAACTCAAAGGTTTAGAGTGTGTAGTTGCCCCCTCATGACTTTGATCAGTTTGATGGTTGGGGTTTTTTTATTGTTGTTGTTGTTGTTGCTGTTTTTTTTTTTTTTTTTTTTGGTCTTTGCTGACTTTGTATAAGTGTGACCTCTCACTGTGACTGGCACTGCAAATCGCACTTATATATCAACCTCAGGGGAAATGTCACACCCTTTGTCTGTTTCTTCTTCTGTTTTTTTTTTCTTTCTTTTTTTTTTCTTTTTTTTTTTTTGGTAGAGGAAGCGGTCCCACCCTTTTCGTTCTACCTCACCAACACAAGTGTGGAGGGAAGTGAAGTTTCTGTGGGTTTCCTGTATGTTATCACTCCACCAGTGCGTCTGCCGCATGGTGTGTTTGTGTGTTAACGACACGGAGATATTAAGTGACTAAGCGCGAAGTACACAGATAGACCTCGGGCGAACACGTGGTTTTGTGAAATTGGAATGTGCTCGTGCATGCGTCTGCGTGTACAGTTAATGCGTGACGGCGAGATGGATAGGTGAACCTGTACTCCGATGGAAAAATCTCTGATCCTGCCTAAACACGGTACTGTCGGGGGCGGAGTTTGGGGGCCGGGACAGGCTCCCGTGCCGTCTCAGGGACCGCCTGGGTGGCCCCAGAGTGCGGCTCTGCTGAGGGATCCAGGGCCAGATCAGCTGCGTTTTCTCAGTGGGAGGCACACTTTTGCGGCGAACCCCCTAATAAATTCTCCCCCCCCCCATTAGGCCTTTATTTTTAGAGCGCTTCCGTTTACACTTTTCCCGCCCTCGCGTGCG
Organism: Chanos chanos; assembly: GCF_902362185.1. NCBI lineage: Eukaryota > Metazoa > Chordata > Actinopteri > Gonorynchiformes > Chanidae > Chanos > Chanos chanos. The sequence continues at coordinate 44,942,595 of NC_044499.1, read as the reverse complement.
GGACAGCGTTACCTCAGAGAGGGTTTTGTTTATCCTCTCCTACTAGAGCTCAAAGAATGAGCTTGGCTCCCTCAGGAACCTGTGACGACGGGGGAAAAATGAGAGAAATGATGACTTTTTGACTTAAGTATCATGTCTTCCTCTGGGAGAATCATCTCGTATGCTTGTGAGATAAGTGCAGACGGTGTAATGTAAGCATGACTTCACCATATGCCCGCAAAAAATATTTAGAATAGCAGAGGGGATCAGCCGTTTTAAGGAGTAGTTATATTCAAACAGTATTCTTTTATTTTTTCCTTTCTTTTTTTTCTTTTTTTTTTTTTGCATTCTAAGAGCATCTTGCGTGCTCTGATAAAGAGCTAGCGTTGTAATCTTTCGAACGGGACCCGTGTTATCCTGAACCAACTCGTTTTTTTTTTTTCCCTCTGAATTTGTGAAACACAATCAACCCGTGTTATTCCCCTGCTCCATATCATGTAGTAGTCGCCTCGGTCTAGGTGAACCGGGCTAGCATACGCTTTCTCAGAGACGTGCAAATTCAGCTGCCGCGTTTTGTTTTTTTTTCACGCCGCAAGCTGCTCAGTATGCTAAGCAACCCACTGCACTTCGAGTTTGACGACACCTGCGACTATGTAGGTGTCTGATGGTCGGCGACTGCTGACAATTGGTGGGGGGTGTCAGTGAACCTGTCTGACACACGTGCTCGAGGGAACACGACCAGTTGCATCACCCTGGGCCCCTGGTCACTGAAGGGAGTTTTTACAAAAGCTGGAGTAGGAACAACGAGTTCCAGATAAAGGACACGCCTCTGCACTGTCCATTAACTGGGCTCGGAGGACCCCAGACATATGCCTTTTATTTGCGTGTAATTATGTTTGAAACATGAAACATCCTTTATTCCAGTTTTTCACTTTTGCGTATGGTGGGTTTGAAGGAATACCATCTGATCTGTGCCTTTAAATACCTCGGATCAAGATCGCTCTATGTACTAGAACATTCTCATTCTCGTTTTGCTCTCTTTCTCCCTCTCTCTCTCTCTCTCTCTCTCTCCCTCGCTCTCAAGCATTAAGCAAGCCTGCTACGCCCCCGCACTGCAGAGAGTATATCTGACTGACTCATAGAGTCTGTTATTTCTCTCTTTCTCTCTCTCTTTCTCTATCCCTCTACCTCACTGACACACACGCATGCAAACACACACCAAACACACAAAAACGTACACCACTCACCAAACTAAGGAGCTGTCCGTGATGCGTTTGCCTTCCTGCTCTCACAGTGCAGACAACCATGACTTATTATACATTATATCTACGAGTTACATCTTTATCCATCACAGACACGAAAGCACATGTAGTGACTAAGAATTAGGTAATCGGTGCTTGTGGACCATAACAACATGAACAAATGACAAAAGCCACCAGCAGCAGCAGCAGCAGCAGCAGCTCTGATTTATCCCAGTCAAAGAGCTAAACATCTGGACACAGCGTCTGTGTTTGGATGCTTAAGGGTGCTCTCGTTGTTGGTCGTCGCCTAAACCCAAGCTAAATCTGATGACGACAGCGCCTGCGCTCCCGGGTTTGGACGTTGTCTGTTGTTTTTTCTTTTTTTTTCTTTTTTTTTTACGGGTGTAGCAGCACTTTGAGCCGTGGGTCACCTCAGAGTTCTTGGCATTAAAGGTCCACGCGGCCGCGTCGGCCCCTCTCAGACGCACTTTCATTACAGAGAGAACCCACCTGCTGGCTCCGGCCAGGCTTCAGAGCTTATCCGAGGACACTGGAGTCACATGCTGTCTTCTGCCTCCATCTCACTCTGTCTTGTTTCTTTTGTACACGCACACACTCACACACACACACACACGCACGCACGCACACACACACACACACACACACACACGAGTTCTCTGTCAGTTGGGCTCTTTTGTGTGCGAGCGAATTCTTATTAAAGACACATTTTTTTTTTTCAAAGCCTTTCAATATACAGGCTGCTCAGGAGGAGGGAGGCAGGGAGGATTAGGAGCCGCGGAAAAACACAGCCAAAGACGGACGAGTGCAAAAGCACCGAGTCACTCTTCTGGAAAGCTGGAAATATGTGCCCTCACACGCCTGCTGGGAACCCGAGGCGACACTGTCTGTTTCAAACTCCTGTGACCCAGAAATGCACACACACACGCTTTAGCGCCGTCTAACATACGCGGCTAACTTTAGCATCCAACAGTCAAAAGAGCTAGTCGCCTGGGACGTCATGTCATAAACATCTGAATCATTCAAAACGCTTTCTTTTCTAGATGCAAGAAGCGTAGTAATATTGCAGTGGAAGTCAAACATAACCAGGTTACTCAGGACCCAGATATTAAACATTGCTCCGTTATACAAGCCGTGTTTTGGTTGTGGCCCCTTTGTGCAGGGTGAGGTTGAGAGGCGCCTGTTTAGGTGAGGACGACAGAGAAAGGCAGGTGTTAGAACTGATAGAAGATCAAGGCCACTCACTGCTGCTCAAAGTGTTTATGAGGCCTCTGTTATGTAACCAGTGGTCAGTGATGTAATCAATTCTATTACATCATTGCTTCCTAGTCCCTGCCGCTAGTGTAGGTGGACTTTGCCGCTTGGCCACATGGCTGTTGATAAAATGTGTGTATCAGCAGGGGAGGAGGGAAAAGAAGAAAAAAACAAAAAAACAACGCGATGCAGCCCAATTGAGACAGCAGCGTTATCTGCTACATAAGGAACTAGAGCAGTTGTTCGGCTCCTCCGTGGCCCACTCTTCACTGATCGAGCAGGAAGAACCTTAACGTCCGAGAATTCTCTCATCCTCTTTGTGCGTTTATGTGTGAGGATTGGCTCTCCGTGTGGGGCTTTTGTAGCGCAGAACACGGTGAGTGACCCTCCTCTCTCTGTGTGTGTGTGCGCGTGTGTGTGTGTGTGTACACCTGTGTACGTGTGTGTGCACACCTGTGTACGAGTGTGCGTACGCATGTGTGAGGGGAATAGAGGCTGTGACAAGCAGGATCAGCAGACGTGTTCAGATTGCTTTTTTGAAAGATGTCATAAAATGCATGAATGTGTCTTGCCCCTATATCTGATGCCTTTTATGATCACACTGATAGCGAGCCAAGAGAATTACCGCTGTTAGCGATTATCGTAAGTCGCCAGTTCACGGTTTCACCGTTCTGCACTTTGATACTAACTATGGCACAGATAGAAGAGATTTTGGACAGATAAAAAAGGTCTTTTTTTTTCAGAATCAGTCCTTTATTAGTTCCTGCCTTCTATCTCGGTTAGTTCCTATTGTGTACCAGCCTTTATACATACTGTGGAGGGGCGAGGGTTTTTTTAAATGCATTTGTCTATTGCAATTTAGCGCCAGGTATTACATCATGCGACTGTGCTTTGGCGGATGGGAGGGGGGTGGCGGGGGCGGGGGTGACCTAACGAAGGTCAAGCTCTCTCCTCTCTTCTCTCTTTGTCCATTTGATCAGACTGCAGTGGCTGTTAGGGGTGAAGCAGACCTCTGCATCTCCAAAGGGAACGGTGAATTAATCCAACGGGCCATGTGACTTCCAGTCAGTCTGCAGCTCAGAGACCAGAGTGCAGAGCTTGCATTAAACCTAATGGACGCTTGCCCTTCCTCTTGCTCTACAGATTTCTTTTTGGCTGTTTGCCTGCAGCTTCAGAAAGATGTTATTTGGCAGAATGCACTGTCCTCGTTTTGAGGCTTTCATGTTGGAAGCAAGCTGCAACGAGAGAGAGAGAGAGAGAGAGAAAGAGAGAAAGGAAGAGAGAGGGAGAGAGAGAGGAAGAGAGGGAGAGAGGAAGGAAAAAAACAGACTAGGATTTCAGGGGGCTTATTTTATTTGCTAGGGAAAAAAAACGTGTGTTTTCAGCTCTGTTTTGGCATACATATGTTTTGTTTTTTCTTCCATAGTATTACTACATGAATGAAATGCCATCAGTTTCATTAAAGATAGCCTAAAGGCTACTCATTGCAAGCTTTTCAAGTATGTTTTTTTAATGTATCGAACTGTTTCTATCCGTTATGAGTTTGAATACTGTTTGATGGTCGTGGTTATCATGCACCCAGCAGACATTCATCGGCATAGGGTTGGCATGGTTGAGAAAATAGATTTTATTTGAGAACATAGCCTAATCATATGTGAATGGTATTTCGCTTGAGCTGGTGCGTCGATGGTTCCTTCCGGTAGCTATTATTCATACTCTGTGTTTTTTTGTGTTGCTGTTATTTTTTGGTTTTTTTTGCTTTGTTTTTTTTTTGTTTTTGTTTTGTTTTATTCATGAACACGAAGTTCAGAGATAATATCTGAATTCAGTTTGGTACTTTGTGTTCCTGGGTCCACTTCACATAGCCAATGCTGAGCCTTTGTTAGGTATTCAGCAGTAGCAGCACATCTCTATTCTGGTGTAATTTTGGACTGCAGTCATACCCGTACCGTGTAGCTGGATGTTTTTCACGTGCTGTATCCATTCTTTTATTGCAGCGGTCAAGTTTGGACAAACAGAAAAAAAACCTAGGATTATTTCAAGGCTTCACAGATGCGTCGTGATATATATATATATTTTTTTTTCTCTTGAAATGTATGTTTCCATCTTTGTACGGAGAGTACGTTCTGAAAATACCTTGTTCTCTGAATATGCTCGGAGCAGACGGGGTACATTATTTATAGCTTTACTTTTCATTTTTTCCGAGTGACCTCATTTTGGTCGGCAGAGTGCCGGCGTTGAGAATGATGGCTTTGACAGGGAGTGCAGCGGAGAACTGAGCTCAAGAGATAGAAAAGCAGCAAAGAGAGTAAGAGAGAAAGGGAGAGAGAGAGAGAGAGAGAGAGCGAGCAAGAGCGGAGTTTTTAGTCAGCCACTGGAAAAACAGGATTGTGAGAATACCATGTCGACGGCCCTAGCAGAGCACAATGCTCTTGTCATTTCTCAAAGAGCAGAGCCGTCCTTCAGCCTGTCACTGCCTGTGTTTCCCCCTCAGTCATGAGACAAACACCACAAACCAACACATCTAATGACTGCTTTTGACAGACAAGAGGAAAATGGTATTTAACATTTCTTTCTGTCACAAACTTTAGAGTATTTTTTTTCTCTCTCTCTCTCTCCGTATAAATAACGCTATTGAAACTCCTCAAAGTCGGAGAGGCGACATGTCGTTAAATGGAAAAGGGAAGTAGAGGGACAGTCTTCCCTTGGGGCGTTCTTTCAGAAGTCTGAGACCACTGGATGAAATCAGCCTGCTTTGAAGTATCCCCCCCCCCCCCTCCCTCCTCCTCTTCCTCCTCCTCCTCCTCCTCCTTGCCCTCCTCAGTAAGATACGGGAGAAATCCTGCTCGGTTCAGTGTGAAACCTTTTTTCTGAATCGGTCCGCTGTGAAGTCCGACGATACCGAAATGTCATTTGCGTTTTTACGCCCCCCCCCCCCCCCCCCCCCCCCCCTTTGAGCCAGGTTCCTGTTGACGGAGGAAAGCCGTAGCCCGCTCCTCTACTCCCTAATCATCGAACATTAATAGTGTGATTTCTGATTAATCCACCAAGGGCCTTTTTAAAAGGCTTAATTGCTTAAGAAAGCTCCGCTATTGATAAAATGAGCTGTTAATTGTTTGAATATTTAGGCGGTTATCCTCCCAGGCTTTCCGTGACAATAGTTGATGATATAATTATCCATCACATTTTTTGTCATGAGATTGGCTGTAGCTAGAGGCCCCGAGGACATGAAACTCCTTTATGATGTCATGCTGTCTGGCTTACAGACACAACCATAGAAAGCCCAACTAGTCAAATCAGCGTCTTCTATAACCAGGATCTGAGAACTACTCCTCAGACGTCTGTCTCCATCTAATAATGGCAAATTATCCTTCATTTTGATAAATAATCTCAAAAGATAGGTGTGTAAGTCGACAGCTTGGCTGGAAGGGTTGAGTCATGTCAAAGTTCAGTAAATATGTTTTGTGTTTTGCTGAGAATCATCTGTAAGACTTTTTTTTTTTTTTTTTTAAACTTTGCTAGGGAGCTGTGTCTTTTAGTAAACACACAAACAAAATAGCTCTACAAAAGAGGGATAAGCTGAAGATGAGCCAAGATCAGCAAAGAAGGATCACTGTTATTATAGACAGAACATATTTTTATATTGTGAAAACAAACAGAGCGAAAGGTTAACAGAATGAACAAGAACTGAAACAGCCAAGAATCCTGTTTTGGTTTGTTACTAAACATAGTATTCAGTGGTTAGATTATTTTGGTAGGCATTTAATTCATACCAACAGCGAAGCCCACATTCTGGAGTTGAATATTGAGACAGTGAAAGGCCAGAGTCATAATATAAGGTCTCTTCTCTCTGCCTGTTTTTTTTCTCCCCTCCTCTTCCTCTCGTTTTATCTCGTTGGAGGCGTTTCTGTGCTTTTTATATACGGTGCCCCTCAAAAATAGAGTCTAAACGGAGGAATGCACCGTTGTCCTGCTCGCTAACAGGGACAGTGCCAAGGAATCTGTTACCCATATGCAGCATCCAAAGGGTAGCATTGAGTGTATCCCTTTCCTTAAGGGGTTAGTCATTTAGAGGAAACCGTTCTGCTGATCCAGCATTGGTTCTTAGAAAGGGCACATTACGTTCGCATACATAGAAAACTCGCATCTGTCTTCCTTAAACGGACTCTGCAGCTGCGCGCCGAACACACGAAGATGATCTGAATTGATATTTAGACGCTTTTCCGTATGTCTCGTTGAGATTTTTTTTTTTCCGGGACGTGAGAAACCTGAGAGAAGCCGCGGGACGCGTACGAGACGAGACAACCACAGTGTCTCTTTGTCCGTCCACCCGTCGAGAACACTGAGCCGGTCTGTTGACATAGAAACAAAGGAGCAACTCTCTGGCCTCAAGAGATTCCCCCTGTGCTTTTGAACTGATTTAATCATACCTCCAATCCATATGAGATACACTTAATAGAATTCAAGCATGCGTAATCGCATCAAATCCTGGCATCATTACACGTGGCGTCCTGTAAATGTGTATCAGGAAGTCCACAATCTAGACCTACTTCAGTTATAAGTCAGAAGTACGCGCTACACAGATTTAAAACGCTTTTTTTTTTCTGTGTAATATTACTGTATAGCATTACAGTCTCAATCTGCACTCGCATAGTCGGGTGGGTGGGGGGGGGTTGGGGAGTAGCTTTGGCTCCCTTGTTTAGGCAGTGTTGCTTGGGGTGGCAGTTGGCCACTATTGGCTGTTATTTGTGCCCATATCTTCTCAGCAACTTCACAGGCTGCCAGTCACATGAGCGTATGTAAATCATCTCCCTCTGCCGCGTTCAGTGTGACTTCATTAACTCCCAGGGCCCTGCACCTAACCGTCTTAAAATAACCCGCCTGACGGAGAGGGCTTGATGAGGAGACAAAAGCCCTCCTGGCTGGAATTCCAGTTATTCTTATTACGTAACACACACTTATAAACACACGCATGCACACGCACACACATACACTCACTTGTCAGCACAGTAGTGTGTTTCTTTAGGCTGAAAGAGCTCTGGTGAGCAGATTTCTGAGGTCTAATAATGCCAGTAGCTGCTGTTGTAACTGGTGTCATGAGGGAATTTTGACTCTGTTTCCCTTGCATATTGTTCTGTGTTGACGTGTGTGTTTACTTTAGTGAAGTCAGTGTGTCGGGTGACACTTTAACAGGCTCCAGAGAGCACAAAGACTGTATGTGGACTTCACTGTGAATAATTCATTTGGGGCGATTTTGAGTCAGTTTACTCATTGTGTTGTTGTAGTTCTAGAATATCCCAAAAAGGATTGTAAATTTCCACTTGGTTCACTCATGTGGTTCATTTCTGTGTTTGACATGCAATTGGTTACTTTGGCCAAGATTTTTACAAGTCCATCCCAGCCGTGTTCAGGACCACCGGAATTAACCACACTGAAACCGCCCCACCTGGAGGTCTCGACATGGTCGGTTTTGTTCCTTTTCCAAAGCAAAAAAAAAAGATAAAAAGATTTTCACACAAGTCTTCAAACAAAACAAACCATGTTCTCTCAGAAGCAGAGTTATCTTTAGATCTGAATTATTTAATCCCAACAAAGGCAATTCTCTATTCAGTATGATTTTTTCCCCCCTACTTCATTGATTTTATTTGCCACGTTACCACACTTCTTCTTCTTGTTTTTCTCACTGTTTTTCCAATCCTTATTGTTCTTACGATTGTTGTTGTTCTTATGATTGTTGTTGTGAACTGCTGTTGGAATTGTCTTAATGTCCCAGTCCTCTGTTCATTTTCCATTGCTCATGTGTTTTTTATGCAATTTCAAGTGTCTCCAAGCATCTTGGAAGCCTAATTACTGCACATAACCAAATTGCCTTATTGAAGTTTTTCTTGTAGCCTTGGTTTTGATGCATCATTTAAAAGTCCCATTGAAACATACAGAATGATGGGTTTTACTCTGTGTCTGTATTTCAGCATTTTAGTATTTGCAGCGTCGAGATTTTTAGGGAGGACAGCTTGTGTATCTTTAAAAGCAGACAGAGAGTGACAGTATCAGAGCACCTAGTTATATAATTGGGGTTTTATATCTTGATTTCGATGTGCACATAGTAATTTGACTGTACTCTGTAGCGCAGCACTAATCTGTCCATTAGTTTTGTGTCCTGATTTTATCACAGTTTTGGTCTATGAATAGGTTTCATATCCTGAGTGGAATAAAGGTGCAGAACTCCATCGTCTGTGGAGTCTAGATGCTAGCGGCAGTGGAAACCAGCTCATGGAGCAGTGGTGCAGTGGAGAGATGGATCAGACAGAGGATGGTACAATGCACACACAGAGAAAACAAAGGCGTCCCTGTCCGTCTCTCACTGTGCCTAATGGCACAGATTGCCTGCCACAGTCAAACCAACGCCAGCCACTTAGCAGCTCTGAAAAACACACCGATGCCTCTGCTCTTAAGGAGCTTTTCCCCTCCCTGCTCTTTCTTTTCTTTCTTTCTTTCTTTCTTTCTTTCTTTCTTTCTTTCTTTCTTTCTTTCTTTATTTCTTTCGTTCTTTCTTTCTTTCTTTCTTTCCTTTTTTTTTGATTCAAACAAGTCAAATGAGAACAAAGACAGCAGTAGGGGAGACATTTTGCATCTGCTTGTTCTGTCTCTCTCTCTCTCTCTCTCTCTCTCCCCCTCTCTCTCTCTCGCTCTCTCTCTCTCTCTCTCTCTCTCTGGCTGTATAAAATGTGCTTGGCTGTGAGATGGAACGGAGAGCCTGGTGAAATGGGGGCAGTTAAGTGTGGAGACAGCAGCTCTCAGCTCTCTACCATACGCAGATGGAGATGAGCAAAGAATTATCTCCAGTCTCCTGTGGCCTCAGTACCAGGTACCTGCGTGCCAGGGCCACAAAACAGGGATTTGTCTTTTCACGTGTACTCTGCCTACCCAGCAGGAGCACACTAAGATGCATTATTCCTGCCCCCCACCCCCACCCCCCCTAAAAAAAAAAAATATAAAAATAACAACCTCGAAACACAGCCTCCTGTTTCTCCGTCGGCGTGTGTTTGCGTGTGTGTTTATGCTTGTTCGAATCCGTGTGTATTCACTGGCTTGTCTGACTGCAGCCGCCATTTCACGTTCATGTTTTCTGTCTGCCATGATTACTGTTTTTTTTTTTTTTTTTCTTTTTCTTTTTTCACTCTTGTTGTTTTTGTAGCCAGTTGATGTGTGTGTGTGTGTGTGGTTTTTTTTTTTTTTTTGGGTCTCTGGCCACAGGCATTACTGCGTGTACTCCTGTGTGTGTGTGTGTGTGTGTGTTAGCGGCATAGTTTGATGTGGTTGTGTGGTCACACACAATAGTGAGCTCTTTAATCTGCAGGAGAGTGGCAGATGGAGGCCAGGGTATTACAGCAGAACTCTGATAGGGAATTCCTGGGTCGACCGCTGAGGACAGGCCAGGGTCGAACAGGCTACAGGAACACGGCGTAGTCACAGACAGCCTACAGGAAAAAAAACCCCAAACAAAACAACACACTGCTTCTCTCCCACCTATCTGTCTCCATTAGCATCAACAGCGCATTCCAGTAGTCACTGACCTAGAAGAACTGAAATCCACCTGGCCCATACAGTTATGGTTCTATCTATAGCATCTCTCCAACAGCTCTCTTCGTTTACGTTTATGAAAATAAAACACGCTCTTGTCTAGGAAGTGTCGGCATGTTATATCGTTATCGATTCGCAGATCATTTGTCTTCACGTCGTATTTCAGATTTCCGACAACATTTGCCGCATTTCTGCACTTACCATAATTCTGTTCACTGATTAGTCATGTTTATGCTGTCCCTCTGTTTGGCTCAGAGACACCAAGTGTGTCATCTGTTAAAAATGGAGCCACAGAACGAGAGAGAGAGAGAGAGAGAGAGAGAGAGAGAGCGAGAGAGAGAGAGAGAGAGAGGGCAAGAGTGTGACTGTAATGGTGAAGTCAGCACGCAAATTCAGCCAATTACATGGTGTCCGGGCCTGCTGAGATCTGCTCCTTGACATCTGAGGACAGGTTGTGTGTGTAGTCTAGCAGGCAGCTGGGGGGGGTGAGGGGTGGGGGTGGGGGGCAGATTAGTGAAGCTTCACGTCCCTACAGTAAAAGGCAGATATTCCTAGGCCATTCACCCCTGTCAGTCACTTAGCTTTAATCCACACAAGCTGTTCCCCCACCTCCCTCCCTCCCTCACGGTTCTTTTTTTTTTTTTTTAACTGGGTTAAAGATTACACTGCATTATTGATTGTGAATAATAAAAAAGGAGCTGATTAAAGTCCCTCCTCTGTGACACTGCTTAATCTGAGAAATACTTCATCCTGCATGTAAGTCCAATTTTTTTTTTTTCTGTGGTGTGGAGCTTAATTGGGGCTATAGTTCTTCTTGTGACCTTAAAAGTTGGAGATAAGGCTTCAGGGAGGCTGACGGGAGATTTCTTTCCACCGCAGCGCCGTAATGTAATTGAGCGAAAAACACTGATCACGGTCGCAGAGCCGCGTCCGGACGTATGGAAGGGGCGGCCGTATTTGAATAGTTAAGATCATTATGCAAAAACGAGCAGATCTGAAGCATAAAGCACCATTAACTGAAATGTCACCCTATACAAAGCTTCCGTTTTGCATTTGGATTAGAAAAAAAAGAAAAGATATCATTGTCATCTGACAAAGCTTCCAGTATTTTAGTTTTTTTTTTTTTTTTTTGTCGCTGCCTTTCATCGCCCTGCCTTTCATGCCCGTCGTGCGGTGTGATTTAAAAGTGTGTCAGTAGGTGGTCTTCTAATGGAAAAGAGATGAGGGTGGCCTAATGAATGAGAGAGGCCTAAGAGACAGTGCTTTAAATCAGTGTGCCCTCACACAATAACGTCCTTTTTGCTGTCAGTGAAATACTAGTGGATTGAGGAAGTAAGCCAGTCACACATACACACACAGACACACCCCCCCCAAAAAAAGTCAAACTGTTACACGCTGAGACTTTCGTCTACTTACAGCCTGTCGAACCTGTGTTGTCGCTTTTTTTTTTTTCGGTTCTTCTTGCTTTTTGTTTATCACTTCACCTCATCACCCGGGGGTGTCTACATTCCTCAAAAGTACATCACCCCCTAAAACACGCCGCACCGAGGCGTCTGATAACATTATGACCAAAGAACGGAATTCCCTTTCACTCCTATGCCTGGCTTTGCCCTCGGTTTGCTCTCTGACTGCTGAATTTCTCTCACTGCTTTCGTGTTACGCTTTTTGTCTTTCCCCCACGTTTTGCAGTTCTTGTAAACATCTTTACGTTAGAGTCTTTGGCCTGTCAGCAAAGTTGTTGAGAAGCAAGGGGGTGGCAGTGGGGGGTGGTGGGGTGGGGGGGACAAAAAGCTAAAGTAGCATAGCTAAGACATTTATCACACAGCACCATGGTCTTCTGCTGACCCCAGCAAGTCCTGTATGGCTGTTTAATGAACTAATAACAATGAGATATAAAATTCGCCCAGTTTCTATCAATCTCCTACATAAGAGCTGACTTGTAGAAAATTCTAGAAATTACCAATTACCACAAACCCCTTAGTTTCTTTTCTGGAGGGAATACAGCCCAGTACTATATATATATATATATATATATATATATATTTTTTTTTTTTGGTGGCAACTCTGTGTCTTAAACTATTTTTTAATGAAGGTACCATATTGAAAAATGAAATGTGTGTTTGTGATTCAGGGTTCCTGCAGGGATCCTGGTCCTGCACATTTCTGCGTGTGAAAATGTACTTTGATCATGGCGGAACACTCTAGGCTTTTTTTTTTTTTTTTTTTTTGGAGAACGACAGCGCGGGTGCCAGGAACAGAGTGCTGCATTGGCTGTCTGGGCTCCAGCAGACTTTTATTACCGCGTCTGTGCAACGGGGAGAGCACTCATCCACACTCATTTCCTGCCCTTACCTGTCTCAACGCGGGAGGCTGCTTTTCAGCCTGGCAACTGCCTTTCAGCGCTGATTTTATGTGTTTCTGCGTGTATGTGGGTGTGAGTTGGTGTGTATGTGTGTGTACTGTTTGTACATGTGTGTACATGTGTATGCTGTCCATAGAGTTGTCTCTGAGTAGGTTGTGGGATGTTTTGATTGTGTGCTGCTTTGTATCTCACTAGCTCTTAAAGTAAGGGTAATAGATACAGTTTGTGTATGTGTGTGTTTACTTGGCACCGATAGTTAGACAGGTGAAGACAGATTTTTTTTTTTCCCATGGTTCATCTTTGTGTTTTGGTATGTTTTAACACGGGACCCTGCCCTTGAGGTAGGCACAGTCAGCCAACTGCAGGGAAGCCCACCCTCGTGATCTGGTTTCAGCCTTAACGTCTCTGTTCTGACCGCATCAGTGGTCACCCCCCACCCCCCCACCCCACCTTCGCCGCCCTCTAATCCTCCCGCCTTCATCACACGTCGCTCCGGAGCCAAGGACACTCCAGCATAAAGCACACACACTTCTCCAAAAAGCTCGCCCTTCCACTTTAATTTATGTGGATTATTGTGTCCTCACAGAAAGCACATTCAGTGAGTAATATATTTTAGCAGTGCCACAAGGGCTCGTATTTCAGTGGATTATTGTCATTAAAAGGTTAAAGGGAAGTGTTCCAAAGAGAGAGAGGGAGAGAGAGAGTGAGAGAGACAGAGAGGGAGGGAGAAAATCATTTGGGCAGCAGTGTAAGTTCATATAGACTCCTGCCCTCTCTCTAACACCCCCCCCCCCCTTAAATTTATAACCCTCCTTTATTTTTGCCTGTGCCAAGCGCCTAATCAGCAGTGTGAGTCATACTGGAAGTGAATCCGCTGCCACCTGTGATGGGCAAGATTAGTTACACTTTAAACGGCACCGCCCTTTTCCTGGTTCAGACACGCCTCCACTGCTCCTCTCTCTCTTTCTCTCGCCCAGCCTCTCACTTGATTGTCTGTGGAACTAGACGGACCCGTACACTGCCTTTTTGGAGACAAACAACAATAACAACAACAACAACAGCAAAACACTAGCTCGCACAACGGCAAACCGGCAAGAACGGATCTGAGAGCTAAAGAGGAAGAAGAGAGACAGAAAAAGAGAGGAAGGGAGGGACGGAGGGAAGGAGAGAGAGGAAGAGAAGAGACCTGAGCTTTTTCTCTGTCTCTGTCTCTCTCTCTCTCTCTGTTTGTGTCATTCTGAAGAGCTTCCTGGTGGCTGCAGTAGCTGGGCGTGTGGAACAAGCGAATGCTTGTGTAACTAGCCTCTGGAGGAAGGAGGCTGACCCAGATCCAGGCAGGCCAGAACGCTCCCTTCTCTGCTTCGCCCTCTCTCTCTCTCTCTCCCTCTCTCTCTCTCTCTCTCTGTAGGCTGTGGCGCACTGCTGCTGACAAAGAGTGACTAATATTCTGCTTCTGCACAAGAGCTGGGACACTGTGAAAACGAGAGAGAGGGAGAGAAAGAGAGAGAGAGACGACTAGGGGAGGGAGGGAGTCTGTTGCCTCTCCTTTACTTTCGTCCTCAGTTTCTTTGAGCTCTGCGGCAGTCGCGCTTTTCTTTTTTTTTTCTTCTTCTTCTTCTCTCCTCTCTCTCGTCAGGCACTTTAAAAGTCATGTGGCCAGCGTACTAGCGAGGACAGCCTCCTTTCAAAGCTCGACTCCTTTTTTTTTAACGTCCACAAGTCGCCTCGGAGAAGAACTAGTCTTTTATCACTGCTCATTCTTTCTCTCTCCTTTAACCGTTCACAAACGCTGGTGCGTGTTTGGGACCGCGGCATGTGAGCAAGCTTTTTTTTTTTTTTTCTTGAAAGGTTCATCCGTTGTTCATGACAAGCGAAACACCAGAGAGGTAAACGCAACATTTTTTTTTTTTTTTCCTAAAATGAATTAATCCTTACTTATCCTGACTGTTAGTGCTTCACTAAGACCACGAATAGGACCAAAAAAAAAAATAATCATTTCTGGAGTTGATGGAAAAAAGTTTTCTATGGTGCCAGTGATCAAGTTGCTGCTTTTGTTTGGGAATGAGTTGTAATGGAAAGCTTTGTCTGAGGTATGATTATGTACTTCATGCTCTTGAAGTCATTCGTTTTATTATGTCTACCGCTACACTCCACACCCCGTGAAGTGTGAGATCCTGAGGTTGAAGTGCCAACTCCCCTCTGTGCTCTAGAGAAGTGCTGGTGTTATCTCAATAACTGCAATCATTCTCACCTTGTTACACACTCACAGACTAAACCTTGTCAGACGCGATTGCGTAATGCCATTGCGACGGGCACGGTGCCAGTTTTATTTACGAGGCGTTGCAGAAACTCGTTCTTGGATGTTGGTCTGCGTAACGTTTATTAAATCGGTCGAAGGCGACAGGCCGCGTATCGGCGTGAGAGGCCGCAGTCCGGAATTGCAGCTGTGTGGAAAGCCCCTCAGGACTGATCTGGACTGATCTGAGAACATTGTTAAGAGGCAGTGTCACACGCCAGTGTCCTGTCAGACTGACCAGAGAGCTGATAAAGTGGGCTGGGCCCGGCTCTGTTTTGACAGATCTCTTCATTTATTATGGCCATGTAAGCTGATTAAATAGGCCAGATTTCTCTCTCTCTCTCCCTCTCTCTCTCTCTGCAGTAGGGTTTTAAGGGAGTGAAGTCTGGACACAGCCAAGGAGGGCTGTCTAATCTGGCTGATCCACTGAGACGTGCATTGCCTGAAGTGTGTGTGTGTGTGTGTGTGTGTGTGTGTGTGTGTTTCAGGCAAGGGAGGTGGGACAGGACTGCACTATGACCCATTTAGTAACTAGTTCCTCAATGCAGCTCTGTGCAGACTGCGGCTGTTTTTAATTATGGCTCCTGAGTCAAACGAGAGAAAGAGAGAGAGAGAGGGGAGAGAGGGGAGAGAGGGAGGGACGGAACAAGAGTGCTCTTTTGGACACAGGTTGTTCTACGGCCGTGATTGACTCAGTCTTCTTTTAAAGCTCCTGTTCTTTTTTTTTTTTTAACGTCGACCGTCACTGAGGTTACCTCAGTTCAGATTTGGCGAGGATGTTGTTGTTTGTGTGGTTTTAACGTCTTTGTCTGGGTGGTGCTTGAAAGGCTATATTTGTGTATTTTTGACCATATGCGCTTTGTTATACGACTTACTACGGAGTCACCAAAAGAAAGAAAGAAAGAAAGAGAAGAAAAGACATGACAAAGACTCCCTCCTAGCTGAGGCCTGCTGTGGAGGTTCTGAGAGAGTTTCTGTGTTTTGTCAAGCAGCAGGAATGTGGCGTGTTATGGAGTACTGTTGCCCTGTAGCTCCGAGTAGGTCACAACACCCTACAACTTTTCCCCTTTGCCCACACACATGCACGTACGCACACACACACACACACACACACACACACACACATTTTTATGCCTTTCCTTGGAACCTACGGGGACAGGAAGTGTTCCTTCACTTGAAACACACTCGCACCCATACTGGGTCGAGGCTGCAGTGACTAGCTGTCTTGATTGCGTGTTCAGTGGCAGGACGTGGAGACCTGTGGTTTAGGTAATAAATCTGTAGAGTTTTCTCAGACTTACTCTCTCTCTCTCTCTCTCTCAGACACTGTAAGTGAATGAGTAACTGCCATGTTTAACACATCCTGAGAGGAAACTCCCGCCCTGTGGCCCAGCTCCAGTCTAAAGGATCTGTTGTTTATGAAGCTCTGTAAAGTCTATTCTCCAACTTTGGAGTCATACCCCAGTTTTTCATACTCAGCACTGTCATGTTTGTATTGGGTGGCTCTTGCCCGGTGGACACTATGGTGAATGAATGGATGTTGTCTGTTAACAAGCTGTCTTAGGGTCTTGGGTTTCTACGCATTTACACACTGTGCTTGTGGGGTTTTTTTGTTGTTTTTTTTGTCTTGTCTGGAGCGCTGACAAACAAGAGCAAACGACAGTCTCACTCTCGGAAAAATATGACAGATGGAATTATGCAGACGAATCTGAATTTTGTAGTCGCCCGGAGAGCAGGAGAGATGCTTTGTAAGAGTGTGGCCCTGATAACATGTAAATATAAAAGGTTATTGGATCTTCACACCTTGTTTTATGATTGCCTTCGTCTGTGTTTCTTGGCTCGCAATGTTTAACTAACCCAGATTCAAGCTACACAGTCAATTTGAATATCTCTCTTTTAGTGTCCTTCTTTCACAAAATCTTGGCTGTTGCTTCACATATGTTGTCCAAGACATTATATATATATATATGTGTGTGTGTGTGTATGCATGTGTGTATGTATGTTTGTATGTCTGTGTGTGCAAGGGAGTACAATGTGTTATTCTGCTCAGAGTCGCGGAGAGTTTATTAATGGATATGCTTGAGAGATGGAGAGACATACTCTGCATGCGTATGTGAGTGTGTGTGTGTAACCAGAGATGTGTTCCACTGTGACCTTCATCAGATAGCAGCCTCCCATTTCCCCTCTGGCTGTTGAAACATTTCAGAGAGTGATAGAGCAGCCAGGGCCTGCAGATTACTTAGTTATGCATGAGCTCCAGTGGCGTTCCTTCTCTCTGCGTTCCAGTGCACTCAGCCTTATAAAATATTTACTGCTGAATTACGGCCCCACACAGCAGGGCTGAAGAAGAAGGACAGTATTTTGGAGATGCTTTGTCTGCTCGGGGCGGGGTAATGCTTTCTCAGAAAAGCACTGTTTCCCTCCAACCCCACCCCCCCCCCCCTTTTTTTTTTTTGTGTTGATTAGACCAGAAGTAGATAAATGAAAGAAGGTAGTCATCTGTGTCTGTGTGTATTTGCGTTTCTGTGTCTGTGTGTGTATGTGTTTGTTGTGTTTGTGTGTGTGTGTGTTTGTGTGTGTGTGTGTGTCTGTGTGTATTTGCGTTTCTGTGTGTGCGTGTATGTGTTTGTTGTGTTTGTATGTGTATTTTGTATTGTGAATATGTGCGCGTGTGCGTGTGCCTGTACGTGGGCATGTGTGCCTGTGTGTGCCTGTGTGTGTGTGTGTGTTTGTGTGTGTGTGTGTGCGTGTGTGTGTGCGTGTGTGAGTCTGTGGCTCCTCAGGTGTGCACCAAATTTTGAAGGTGCACGGCTATTATAATGTTGCCTGTCTGCCAGCACTCTGTAACAGAGAGGGCTCTCTAATGGCAAGTGGCAGATGTGACCCAGTTGCGGTAGCACAGAATGGTGTGTGTACGTTTGTGTGTTTGAGGCTCAACAGACTGATAAGTGGTGGGTAGAACACTTGCCGTCGAATTTCCGTTTTTTTCTTTTCTTGTCTCTTCCCCCCCCCCCCCCCCTTTGGTTATTATTGGATGTTTGCTCTGCTTTCATATTGAAACCATAATGACATAGGCGTGTTTGGGGGGGGGGGGGGATCAACAATGCCTGAAAAACTGTAGAGGGCAGACAGCAGAATGATTTTTTTTCACCCCATAGAGAGAGTTCTGTGTAAATCATTCATATGTTCTTTTTTGTAAAGCTCTCTCTCTCTCTCTCTCTCTCTCTCTCTCTCTCTCTCTCTCTCTCTCTCTCTCTCTCTCTCTCTATATATATATATATATATATATATATATATATATATATATATATATATATATTTCTTTATGCATGCAAAGCTTATCGCAGTATCATGGCTGTTTGTGGTAGAACAGGCTTAGGCCTAATCTGCCTTCAGTGCTTTTCTTCACCACTTTGCGTGTCTCAGGCAGCTGTGTCGGGCCCGTGTTTTTCAAGGGGTTTATGCTGTTTGTGTAAATGTTTTCATTACTGTGAGGAAACACTAGTTTTCCTTTAAGAGAGGTAGATCTGATCGGCCGTTTCTATATTTATCTGCCCCAGAAATGGCTAGTGTTACTGTAGCTGTAGTCTTATTTCATCTCCCCAAACGCCGACGGCAAACAGCAGACGACGCAGCTGAGGCAACGCTTGAAAGCTTCAAATCAAATGCCACCACATAATAACAGGCTAAAAAAAAAAATTTTTTTTCTCCCTTAAGTTGCTTCACATAAATATATCAGTTTTGGGTTTTTTTGGGGTTCTTTTGATTCCTGCCATTTATAAAATCATATGTTGAGAAAATGAGAAGAATATTACATCTATCAATCATCTGTCATTCAATACACCAAAAATATTTCAGAAAACTTCGCCTGTTTTTGGGGCTTTATTACGGATGCGTCGCACAGGCCTCCTGCTGTAAGTCGTACAGTGGCTACTAACTGGCGTGTTATTTGAACTTGGGTCTCAGAAGCACGTTTGGTGAGGTAACCCAAGTAGCTTTTTTCGATACAGTCAGCCAGTGCGCTGCCGTTAGTTACAGACTTTGCTTATTTTAGCGGCGTACGGTTTCACTCGGGGTTTTCTGTCTGACCCTGGAGCCGTGCTGTCAGGTTTAGAGAGTCCCGTCATTGACAGCTTTACCTCCTCTCGTTTACGCCGCAGTCAGGAGAGGAATCCTAATTCACGCTCGGCCTCACCTCAACTTCCCTCAGAGTTTCAGTCTACGCTCCGTAGAACGGGCTTGCCCGTCTAAACGCGCTTCCTCACTCTGCCGTCGCGGGAAAGTTTCACTTTTGGTAGCCTTGTGGCGGGACGTTACTCAACACTTCCTTGGTGAACTGGACGCGGTCACTTGCACTTCTTCTATGACTTCTATGATTGGAAATGAGTCACTCTGAAACCAAGAATGCAATACATATCCCTCAAAATGATGGCACCCATTCACTTTCATCTTATCATTTACTCTGTCAAGCATCTAATTAGTCTTTATCTTTGTCTAATCTCTTGACTATCTAAATGTAATCTTTAGGGTGCTGCAAAGTGATAATCAGTAACACAGTGGTCAGCATTGCCAGTGCGCAACTATGTGAAGCTCTCATTAGACGTTGACTGATAACTTGTAACTTATAGTGATGCAGTGTAATGTTTGAATCATCTTGTGTCGCAATCACCAAAGTCTGAAATACTATTTTAACACGCTGTAAGACTTCTTCATTTCGCATGCAGTGCAATTCCTGTTTCCAGCAATAAAGGATTTCACTTCAGCACAGATCAGTAACAGAATATCACAACAAGTCATTACAGTACCCCATTCACAGTGAACGCAGCAATCATAACAGACGACAGCATTCAGGGATTATATAATGAATTACGATAGAATAATATCTGTGTAATGCCTAAGAGCAAAGCTGCATTTCCAACCCAGTGGAAATAGACATGAAGAATGTCTGAACATTGCAGTGGTCATATGAGGGTAGTCCCATGACCAGTCTGTCTATCATAGTCTGCCCCCCCCCCCCACCCCCCCCCCAACCATATTTCTGAGCAGAGAGAACACTGAGTGTTGTCAGTCCCCATAAAGCACACTTAAGCAGTTTTTTATGTGTATCTCAGCTGCTAATGAATCCAATCACTGCTTTCTTAGTGTAAGAATGGCACAGCGATTTATGTGCTGGTTTAAAGCTATGATTGAGTTAGTGTTCCAGGAAAGCACCCTTACTCCTTTTCGTAGTTCAAAAGGTTTCTTTGAAATAAGAAGTGAACAGATCTCTTCTCAAGACGCACACACACACACACGCGCACACACACACACACGCACACACACACACACACACACACACACATATATACTCATACACACGCACAGAAACCAACAAGCACTCTCGCGCACATGCACAGACTCACACCCACACTCTCACATGAAAGATGACAAGCGTGCACGCGGGTACACGGACACACGTGAGCGAGTGTTTTTGTGCCAGGCTGCCCTGCCTAACCTTGCATTTCAGTGGCATTGGAGCTAAGGCCCCGGAAGGCAGGCAGAGAGAGAAAGAGAGAGAGAGACAGTGACATCAGAGATTACACACCAGCAGGGGTTGGATAGGAAGAGCGACACATCAAAGTCAAACAGGCTGCCTTTGAACTGTCAAGCCTCCGTTTTCTTTTATTTATTTCCTCTGCACTCTCTAATGACTACCTTATTATCTCCTAACGCGCAGTGTTTTAATTCTGCAGACGTTCAAGCCGCTGGTGGGGAAGACGGTGCTAGGCTCCATCACGGCGGTGGAGTTCTTCTCTGACAGGCAGCTGGATTTCCTGAGCGATGACGGAGCCTATCAGCCCTATCAGGTGAGGCCCCTGTTTAATCTCGTCCTTTCGCCCGTCGCTTTTAACAGAGCCGTGAGAACCGGGCTTTGCATTAAGGCCTGTTTACCCTGAGATAGAGGGTGACCTGCCCCCCATCGTTGTGACCCCCCCCCCCCCCCCCGATGGCTGTGTTGATCCATACATTTACCTTTGCTTGTCTGCTGGAGGTTAGAGCCTGATATCCGTGATAGTGGAATTGTCATCTGAGGCATAATGCAGTTCTTCCAGACATTCTTGGTGTTATTGACTCCGATATTAAATTAGACGTGCATTTCTTGGCTTTCTTTTTGTGCTGCCTTGTGTGTGACAGTATAGCTCTAATACATTAACGGTGGCTCAATGGCTGACTGGAGCCCAAGTGATCCTCATGAACAGCTCCATCCTATTGTCTGAGTTAAGCCACACTCATAAACAGCTTAATTATTTTAGTCTGAAGGAAAACACACAGAGTGACAGAGGTTTTGAAAACAAACACTTCTGACAGATTGGGGGGTGGGTGGGTGGGTTGGTGGGGGGAGCCTCTCTGTGGTATTGCTCTGGCAGTAGATTTATATTCATCACACGTTTTACCCCAGTGTCTTATGTTCGCCTCCATTTTGCTTAACGGATAATGAAAAGCCATCTGCCAACAAATTAAAGCTCTCTCCCTCCTGTTTCCTGCTTTGGTCGTGATACCCTACTGGTGTGGATGGTGAATTATATGTATGTGTAGATAAACTCTTTCTGACAGTATAGAAGAGAACATCTGAGGAGAACTGAGTGCTTTACAGAGGCAATTATAACAGTTGTATGCAGTTCTGCGATGCCATTTTGTGCTGGCCTTTGTGCTATTGTCAGTAATTACAATTTCTTAGATGATCACACTTTAGTATTGACTAATCTGGTTTGAATTGGCTGAGGACAGTTGGCCGCTTCCCTTTGTGAGTCTCCAGAGAGAGGGAGAGCGAGAAAGAGAGAGAGAGAGAGAGAGAGAGAGAGAGAGCAGGTTTGAGAGGAGGAAGCTCTTACATGAGGGGTTTGTAATGAATGAAGGAAATCAATGTGTGATGTACTGTCCCCTGCAGGACAATTTTACACCCTGTTTTCATTCGAATCTCCTCTTGTGAACTGCAGAACACTATGTTCTTGTCAGTCTGCCTAGCTTAAAAAAAAAAAAAAGGGAAAAAAAAGAAAGATCAGCCTCAAAAAAAGAAACATCTAACACACCATGTTCTCATAAAATGGACGACTCTTAAATGTAAAACTCATCAAGTGATGCTTTAACAGAGAGTGAGCACACGTGGTGTAACCAACCAACCACCCCCCCCCCCTCTTCAAGCAACTGAGTCAAACCCAAGTGAGACATAGCTTCCCTCCAGACATAGTCTCTCTCTCTCCACGTCCCCCACCCTAACTCTCTGCCCCCCCCTCCCTTCCCCTGGCCTTAAGTGGCCCTCCTCTCCTCA
The DNA here is from genome assembly GCF_902362185.1 of Chanos chanos. NCBI lineage: Eukaryota > Metazoa > Chordata > Actinopteri > Gonorynchiformes > Chanidae > Chanos > Chanos chanos. The sequence continues at coordinate 44,920,555 of NC_044499.1, read as the reverse complement.
CGTGGTGTGCTGTACTCCTCACACGGGTGTGTGAGAGAGCAGGCAGGTATGTGGCTTCGGCTGAACTCTCACACCTCCGCTCGAAAAGAGGCTGCAGCAGGTCTTAATGAAGATCTCCCCCCCCCCCCCCCCCCCCCCAGGCCTCCGAGTCTCCAGTTTCATCTGTGTCACCGATTCCTCGGCGAAGTCGTCACTCGGAGCCTGCGAAGTTCCTCACATGAAGCATTCCTCAAACCAACATAGCTTTTCGTGCCCTCAGAGGGCCAGTACGCGTTCCAAAAAAACGGGTGATTTCACTCATGAGTCAGAAGCCTGTATCCACACTCGACATTCTTGGAGCGAGAAACATTTCACTGGCTGAAGCAGACGTGTTGCTAATGCAGAGCCACTATGCTTGGTGGGACAGCAAACGCTTGCTCATATCCGTGTCTTACCAGAGGAAGGCTGTTTTTCCAGAATGCAGCAGGGTTTTCTTTTCTTTTTTTTGGAGGGGTGGAGGAGGAGGAGGGGGGGGGGGGGTGTGCAGGCTGAAACATTGCAATCTGTTTGGCATAAACGGTACAATAGAGGCTCTGTGTAGGAGGCCAGCCGGCAGGGGAGAGAAAAAAGAGAGAGAGAGAGGAGTGTTGTGGTGTGTGGCTGAGGGAAAATGTGAGCGCTTGTGTTGGAAGTGTACTAGAAGGCTGCCCATCAGTGGCTCAGACTTTTCCATCAGGCAGAGAAAAAAGGAGAGAGAGAGAGAGAGAAAGAGAGAGAGCAGTAATAGTATCCTTTGTTTAGTGGCTGGTGGGTTCTGGGTAAAATAGGTCTGTCCGAATGTGAAGTTACGTAATATACCTTTTTATGTCCTCCATCTAAGAAATAGATTCTTTTATCGCACTGATATCCATTTTGGTCATATTAATCCCAGGCAGACTCGCAGCAGTTATTATGATGACGATCCCGCCAAATACGATGATGCAGTGAACTCTCGCTACACGATATTATTTTAGAACAGATCTCTGAAAAACATACATGTCGTCAGCGGCATTCACTTAGCCTGTTCTGACAGCGCTGGCTGAGAATGTGTAGGCTTGCCAGTTCCCAGCAAATTGGAGCTTGTCTCTGGTGGGTGTAGGGGGCAGTGAGGGAGAGCCAGGCTGTGACTGCCGTGCTGGAGCCCTCTGTGGCCTGGAGCTGACAGGCCGGCTTTCAGTCTCGCACCAGTGCCTTCCTCTTCCTTTGCCTCGGAGGCTTGTCCTTGTCCTCTGAATGCGGCCGTAGCCACCGTGCTAGTGTGTGTAACGGCCACACACACACACACACACACACACACACGCATGTGTAATCACATCTAGAGATAGACTTATCTCCGTTTACTGTAAACATAGAATGGCATGCAGGCATGTTGGTGAACACACACACACCTACATACACACACACACACACTCTCTCCACCTCATTCTCCCCTTACAGACGTGCACACACACAGAGAGTCTCACATTTACAGAGTTTGCGGTGTCACGTTACCGTGCCAACATACCATCTTCATACACAACACTAAACGACTGTATTACGTTACCTCCAGCGACATGCTGTTGTCTGACAGAGCTCCTCTGCAATATATTGTATTCCTTACAGGCCTGTCTGTGGCTTATATTACATTACCCCAGCAACAGCCCCTATTCCTGTATTACACAGACAACGTTCATTACCCCAGCAACAAGCCTTTTCTTTTTCACACACTGCATACATAGTATTACCATAGCAACAAGAGTCCTCGCCATACAGAGCTGTGCATATGATGATGGCTGCGCTTCTTCCGAAATAGGAGCCTTGTGGATACGTGAAAAAAAAAAAATGTCAGTTTGTCAGTTGTTGGATGAGGTATTATTATATTCTGATGGATTTGATGACGCTGTAATACGCCACTGAAATGTTTTAATGATATTATTATGTTGTTATTTGTTATTTTGTTCCTGCTTGCTTAACAATTTTTTTTTTTTTTTTGTATGAATCATCCCAGTCAAACTGTCTCCAAGGCAACCATTTTAGGCCAACGGACCAATGTAGGCGAATTGTAGGAACAGCTTGTTTCTCTTCTCACACTGTGTTTACTTGGCTGTGTGATGGGAGCATTGTATCAGCTCTCCCCTGTCCCCTACTTCCATGGTAACGCTTTGCAGCCCCAGAGTTCTGATGAGGATCCAGCCTCTAAAGATTCCCAGCATATCCTTCATATTTATTTATTTTATTTTTTTCTCTTCCCCTCAAACCGTTTCAACATGAATCCCTTCTCTCCTTTGCTGACTGATGACTGATGTGAGATGTCATTACAGATATCAAAGGCAGTTTTGTCATTTGAAGTCATTCTCTTTATGTTTCCACACATCCTGAAGGAACTGTTACGTTTTTTGGTTGTTTTTTTTTGAGCATTTTTTTTTTTTGTTTTGTCATCATCTTTGAGGTGGTTTCAAACGCATGTCTATCTGGTGCAGACGTCCTTTGGTGTTACAGTACTTACTAATGCAGCATAATTTTCTCACCGCGTTAAGAAAAACAGTAGGTGTGAAATTGACTTATTAGGTTTGAGGAGATGCTTTGTTTTCTCTCCTGTAATGTTTTTGTATAATGCAGCTTCAGCATCTGCGCGAGAAAAAGAGAGAACTGAAAGTGGAACACAGCACTAGCCATCATTCAGGCCCTTCAGGGGAAAAAAAAAAAAAAGAAGTACAAATGTCAGGTTTTAGGGGGAGGAGGGGTGGAAGATTTGTGGAGAAGCAGAGTATATATCAAAGGCGTGCGTGTGTGCGTGTGTGTGTGTGTGTGTGTGCGTATGTGTGTGTGTGTGCACTGGCGAGGAGAAATAAAGAAGGGCCGTCGTCTCCGTTGCGTGGGATGGGAGCTGGTCCCCTTCACCTTGACGCGTGTGCGGAGGTCTGGGGCAGTGATTCACTGGAGGACACGGGGACATTAATGCAGCACACGGCGGCTGGGGCACACAGGAGCCTGGGCTCCGTGAGGCGTGGAGAACGTCTGCACCCCCTCCCCCCCTCCGCCCCCTCCCCCACCCCATAAGCCTTTTGTGCCTGGGCTGAGGGACGGGAGTGCAGGAACGCTAATAAGTGCACTCAGTCATGTGGAGCCGCTCCGTAATGGGAATCGGCCAACGTGGCCCCCATTCATTCTTAATGAACACATTGTTAATTTCACTGATGTACTGTAACTGTCTGTGTCTATGCGGCCGACGCCTCTGCTACAGGCCCTATTATGGACGCTCCAAAGAGGCTAGACATATTGATTGTTCTTAGTCACATTAGAGAAACTTTTTTTTTTTTTTTTCCCTTCCTCTCTGAAAATATGACCATGTTGCGATTTTAATTCAGCCGCTTGAAATGAACCATTTAGTCACTAAGCAAAGATGAAAATTCTCTCTTCATATTTTCTCCGATACATGGCTGTTCAAATAAAGAAATAAGAAAAACAGCCATTGAAACAAAAATGATCATCCCTCATCGTGGACTGCTAAGGTTCATTTTGTGTTGTTATTCTGCGTTTGTTTTTTTCTTGTTTTTTTTTTTTTTTAATTTAATCTTCCATAAATACTTCTGATTCCGTTGGCCTTTATTGGTGTTATGGCTAATAATAGCATCTGGGCTCAAGAGTTATCATAATGAGGCTTATAATTAGCTTCCCTGTGACGCACTGAAAGATGGAAATGCAATTAACATCTAGTCTGAACGAGTTTTCTCGAGCTAGTCAAACGTACTTAGCGTACTGCTCGATATTGATTCATCGGAAACATGAATCGAAGTCAAGATACCTCAAATACGTAAGCGGCTTTTTTTTCTGTTGGGGCTCCCAAACGCGTGTGAACCGCCGCGGCCTGCGAGAAGCGCTGGAGTACAGTATGGTGAAGGATGTGGAGAAAGATGCAGAATAAGCTCTGACACACCCTATCGTAACCGTTTCCCAAACACCATGACGGAGCAGAGAATGGAATCCCTGTTTACCTCGGTCAGAGTTAAGATCTGGAAGTATTTTGGACTCCCCAAAACACAGACAACACCCATATTTAAGTCTCTTACACTGCAGCGCCATGTGGAAAACCCTGTAACATATTGCCGTTAAAATGATGGATGGCGGTCCCGGAGCTGGGGCTGGGGGGAAGGGAGGGGGTAGAAAATGAGTGCATCTGCTCTGTCCTTCACAGGGGTATGTGTTAGGTATGTGGAGGCTGGCTGAGGGAAGAGCAAAACACCATGAAAGAGACACAGAAACGGGTTACAATTAAAAGACGCTTTTTCTCCGAATGAATAGGTTTGTACGTCAGTGCAGTCTTGCATCTCACTGCAGATGAGTTTCATTACTTTTTTTTTTGTTGTTGTTGTTGTTGTTTTTTTTTCACAACACAGCAATTTGGTCTCTGTTCTTGAATGACAGGATATTTGACAGAATCGCATTGAGAAATCAGATCTCCTCGCTCCTGCGCGTATTTTTTTTAGAAAGAGAAGTGGGTTGAACGAGTGAGACGGTTTGATATGGCGGTGACAGATAAAAGGATTGTGACGGGTTGGATATGCTCCGTATGGAGAGGGGCTTTAGGGAAACACGGCAGTGCGACGACATTCCATTCTCTGACAGCTGTTTGGAAACAGTGCAAAGGAACAACAGAGGGGAAAGTGCCGACTGGAACCTGCAGGTCAATAAATAAATCATGTCTCTGCCTCTATGCCTCTGTCCTTAAAATAGAAGGAGGGATGAGTTTGTGTGTGTGTGTGAGTGTGTATGTCAGTGTGTATGTGTTCATATGTTGGCGTGTGGGTGGAGAGTGAGAGAGCGAGAGAGAGGGTGAGAGAAACCTAAGGTTTGTTTTGAAGAGGTAGCCACACTAACAATGAAAAGTTGCACAAACTTCCGTTCGATAAGAACTAACCACTGTAATCCTGAAGGAATCGTTGCCCAGACAACAGACTCAAGGCTTTGTCAGAGATCCTCGTTTTTTCCCGAATTCAATATTTCCTCTGGTTCTTTCTGTGAGAAGTGCTATAAATCACGGCGCACTTAAGATCTCAGGCCTGATAAGCTGACAGCACCACGGTACCTGGTACCTGCAGTACTAATCTCACTTGTGAAAGTAGGTATTTAGCCCACAATCTTCACTGCGCTACTTAAGATGTGTCAGAGGGTAGAGGTAATGCGGTTACAGCTCCACGTGCGTGTGTCGTCGCTGCGTCGATCTGTCTGCGTGTGTTTACTGTAAGTTTGTGTACTGTAGCCAGGGGATACAGTCTTTGTGTGTGTGTGTGTGTTTTAGGAGAACGGCGGGGTATTTCCACAGCTCGGTTCATCTCTTTATCAGGCCTGCTGAGTGATTGTGTAAATACCCTGAGCCTGCTCCTGGCCGGCCCGACCCCCCACTGTCCTGTTTCCACTGCTCATCACCAGCAACAATTAATGGAAGTGGTGGGCGGATTTCCCTCTCACCCCGCCTGACCCCTGTGAACTACACACACACACACACACACACACACACACACAAGTAACCATAAAAAAAAAAAGCCCAGCGGGAGTAGCTGCCTCTTGCATTCACTCATGGCTCCCTCACAAACATCTGGCTCGCTCTGGACCCGGGCACCGCCGGAAATGTGCAGGGCCAGGCATGCTGAAGGTGTGAGAGAGTTATTCTGTGCACGTCTCATGTGAGAGATCTTTATGTTGTGGTCTCAAGTGTAACGGGAATCAGTCTCACTTTAAAGCACAGTAACTGAACTTCTGCAACCGGAGTGAGTTAGCTCGCAAGGGTGTTTCAATGTCACTAAACGAACACTAAGTGAATTTCGACAATCCGTATAACTTTAAGTCACACATTATTTGAAATGTGTTGTAGTTAAGCAAATATGTTAGCGTTTGAAAGACTTTCCACAGGATTGCACTGAAATTGAAAAGCACACAGGTTGAAAACTCCACCAGAGGACTGTATGTTAAATTGAGACCTGGTATTTTCTAAGAAAGCTACGAATTGACATTTTTGTTGGTCTGTTGGCGATGGCTGGAGGATTAGAAAGGGCAACAAATCTTTCAGGACGCAGATCGTTCAGCACTCCCAAACCAGCAACTCTCGATTGAGCATCGATTGCCCGTGGTTGCGTGAGAATATCCAGCAAATACCTAGCGCTTCCATCCTCAGCATATCAAACATACTGCAGCGTTAAGGTCAATCTCTGGAGATTCCTGCGGAGAGAGAGCATTCCAATTAGCTCTTTTAGCTATGGCTCCCGTCACAAGGAACCCGGTCTTTAGGACGCGTAGACTTAACGCCTTCATCTATGACGTTGTCTGTGCTGTTTAGAAGTTCTTTTTTTTTTTTGAAAATAAAAAGCAAAGAAACTTTATTTGATGCAGCTCTTGTTGTTTTTTTTGGATGAATGTTTTATTCATCAGTCTCACTCTCGTAGGAAAACGATCCATATCCTGACTTCTTGTACATCGATTTTTCGATCAGGCGGTACAGACATTTTGAAGCTATGTGGTGTATGTTCTTTTGAAATGAATTCATTTGAAATGTGACACGTGCTACTATATTTTACTATATTTTATTTTATTAAATTTTTTTTTTCCTTCATTTTTTGACAGGATGAAGTGGACAGCTTGAGTCCTGTTCTCAGGGACAATCCACAGCTTCATGAAGAAGTAAAAGCCTGGGTAAAGAATCAAAAGGTTCAGGAAATTTTTATGCAAGGTAAAGAACAAAGATTCTTTGTCATTCATTTCTCACTCGTTCCTTAGGATAGATAGTTACATATCTTGCTAAATCTTGTGTTCAGGAAAACCCATGTGAACAGTTAAAACTAGAAACAATCAACATTTATGCCCTTTTCACCTGAGAGTTCTACGGCCAGGAAGCATGCCTGCGGAAACACTACGCTTTCCACGGTCGTTGTACCTGAGTAATTCTAGGGGGAGAGATTGAATGGTTCTGGTGGTCTTGGCAAAAGGTCTTGTTTACAAGGTCCACAACATAACTCCAGCTCAAGAATTACAGATAATTGTTGAACTTGGCAAAGGACAGAGGACGACAGAATGGAAAGAGGCTGGAGCCAAAGGTTTTGGTTGAAATGGGGAGAAAGAAGAGAAAAATCATGGTGTGGTTTGCAGCAGTGATTGCTTCATGCTCTGAGCGCGCGTGTGTGCGTATATGTGTGTTTGTGTATCTGTGTGTGTGTGTGCATGTGTGACAGAGTACACACACCACACACACACACACACACACACACACAGACATCTATAAGACATTGTGATTACAGTAGGAGTGAGGGCTGTAAAGGGGTCAGCTTGCAGGTCAGAGCCATGTGAACAGCTCTGAGGAGTTATTAATTGGAGTGACCTGGCCTACTCTAATGAGCCGCAGTTTGTTAGGAGAGCTGCCAGCCTGTGTCCCGCTGCAGCTAGAGCTCACACATAAGATGGTGGCCAGTTAACAGATGTGTTCAAAGGGCAGGACTATACGGCTGAGTTTTAACAGGCTGTTTTTCTCTCTTTGTTCTGTAAGTTCTCTCTTTCATACTGCATTAAATGATCTGTACCCAGCTGTATATTAGACAACGCTAGAAAATCATCAAAAAACAGTGGTCTTATTATGGAAATTCAAATAATGTGGATTTCACATTTCACAATTTCAAACCGAAACAATGTTAAAATTGATCCGTTATCAAAGCTGGCGTATTCCACGTGCCTGATCTTTCTTGGTTTCATGTTCGTGGGCATATTATGATATTGTGTGGGACTTTTCTTCCTTTCTTCCTTTCCCTATAGGTCCCTATTCATTAAATGGCTACCGAGTGCGAGTTTACAGGCAAGACTCAGCCACACAGTGGTTTACAGGGATCATCACCCATCACGATCTCTTCAGCCGCACTATGGTTGTCATGAACGACCAGGTACAGTCAGCAGAGCCGCTTATGCACAGCGTGTGGAGGATATTAAGACAATGATCTCCTGAAACTGTTCAAGAAGAAACTAACTGAACATCTGTGCGCTTCATTTTGTATTCTGTTGTAGTGAGCGCAGCACTGCTGTGCTGCCCTCCCTGGATGATCTAAATGTATCTGTTTCTCTGCCACATCTCACTAAAGGTACTAGAGCCCCAGAATGTTGACCCCTCTATGGTACAGATGACCTTTTTAGATGATGTGGTCCACTCTTTACTGAAAGGAGAGAACATAGGCATTACGTCCAGACGCAGGTCCCGCTCCAGTCAGAACAGCAACACTGCCCATGTGAGTACCGCAATCACGCTTTAATGCTCAACCTGACAGGCCTATAGAACTGATACTGCTATAACCAGCGGTCCATTATCGAACATTGTCCCTGCACTGTTTATTTCCGTCATCAGGGTAAACGAAGAGCATTGTTTGTTTTTCATTGTCCTTTGTGCATTTGATGTAACTGGTAATTTGCGCTGATCTGCGTTTGTATATGTATATGTATTTATGTTTGTTTTTGCGTGCTTGCATGTCAGTCCCTGTCTTCGCTCTGTGCCACTTTTTAGGCATCTGATGTGTGTGTCTAGAGCTAGCTTTAAAGTAAAGTTCCTATGTGCTTAGAAGTTTTTTTTCCCCCCTTTTTTTACTTATTTAAGTGAATATAAGCGTAGAAGCCTTGTAGAGCAAATATATCACCAGTCCCTTTATCATTAACAAAAACTTCTCTGTTCCACCTTGTTTTTGTTTTTTTGTTTGTTTATTTCTTTGTCGTTTTTTTGTTTTTGTTTTTGTTTTGGTTTTGTTTCCCTGTTTAAAACATTAATTGGGGATATGCAAGCAGACCACAGGAGGGAGACCAAGCGGCACTACAGGAAGCACTCAGGTACTGGGCCGCACCCTCTCCCTAGATCTAGTAGTGCTGTTCACCTAGTCCCTGCATATCCCTGCTTACTCTAGATGTAGTAGTGCTATTTCAGTCAGTGCATAGACTTTGGACTATCACAGATAAGAGGACTTGTGATAATGCTATTTGAGTTTGGCTGGAAGATGGAGCTGATAAGAGACATAGGAACTCTCCTTTTAAGCATAGTGCTGTGACTCCATTTTTTTGAAAGATGTCTGTAGCCAGTTGATGTCAGAGAAATGTTGAAATGGAAGTACTTTTGTTTTTTTTTTTGTTTTTTTTTTTTTTTCCTTTGTTGTTATTGTGATGGTGATTGTGATGGTGGTGGATTATGGTGGATTTTGAACTCAGTCACATGTACACAGACACTAAACAAATCTCTTATCATTGTCCCTCATGACTAACCATTGTTGTTCTTTATGTTTTTTCTCTCTTTGTGTGTGTGCGTGCGTGTGTGTGTGTGTGTGTGTGTGTGTGTGTGTGTGTGTGTGTGTGTGTGTGTGTGAGCAGGGTCATTACACACGCGCCCAGGCCAACAGCCCCAGACCTGTCATGAACTCATCTGGCTCTACTCCGAAGCAGGTGGCCCAGGGCCAGCAGCAGGGCCAATCCCAGCATGCTCAGCAGCAGCTATCCCAGCAGCACCAGCAGCAGCAGCAGCAACAGCAACAGCAGCAGGCGTCGCCAGGGCAACAGCGCGGCTCCCGCTCCTCACGTAGGAAGGGCTCAGATAGCAGCGTTCCCGACGACGAAAAGATCAAAGAAGAGAGACTGGACAGCAGTGGAGGGAGAGGAGGTATTGCAAAAGCATAATTTAAAAAAAATATTTAATATTCTTAGCATATGCTTGGCTTTGAGAACTGCACTATAGTTATCCACTATTTATGCTCGGCATCAGAGGAATCTGTATCACTGGTTACATAACTGTGCTACTGCTAGCTCAGGATTTTAACGGAATTGCATTGGCATAGTTGTGAATGCACTGTGTGGAATTTAAATGAAATTAACCTCCACTCTGTTTGACTACTGTTCTCTTTTGTCAGTTTACTTTCATACACAATGGCGTATTTGGCATGCGCTTGCTTTTTTTTTTTTTTGTCAAGCTCTTTGAGACAGGAAAGACTTATTCCAGTTTTGGACAATAAGTGGAAGATTAGTTTCTGCATAGATTTTTTTTTTTCCCTCTGCCCTACTAGAAAGGAGGCAGGCTTTTAATCATATATATTGTAACTGACCAGTGCCAGGATGCTTTATGCATGTCGATGTTCACTGTGTGAAAGATGAGGTGAGTGCAGTCATTGCAGAGAAGTGGACGTTTTAAGTGTGCATAAATTTCACCTGGGTCTCATCTATCACATGTCTAATGCAGCACTTACCATTCAATCAGCTTTTAATGTAAGCAGGGAATGACATCATCCCCTTGATAGAGATACTTAGGACTGTACTTTCTCTCATTGCTGAAGACATCCGAGTAATCACTCATATCATGGTGTTTAATACGTATTGGTGCTGCAGAGTTTTTTTTCAACAGCACAGCATGTTTTCCTTCACATAACATTACTTTGTATAAAAAAAAAGAAATGTTATTGTTTTTTGAATTGTGACTTTTTCTTGACAGAATATTTTGTCATTCTTTCCCAGACTTTTCTAAAAACAAAAGCAAGCAGATGATGAACAAACGGAGGAAAGCTGACGACGAGGAGAAAAAGGGCGGACTGAAGAGGCTGAAAACAGAAGCCTCAGACTTTTCAGAGAGCAGCGACTCCGAGAACTCCAACAAGAGAAGCATGGACTCATCCTCAGAGCACAACTCTGAGAATGAGTTGAAAGGAAAGAGCACTTCAAAAGCCAGTGAGGAGGAGGAGAAATCCCAGGGATCCAAGGGAGGTGTGGAGCCTGCTCTAATCGGCAGGCTGTCTCCCTGGGAGGAAATGCAGGCAACTGATAAAAGCAGTAAGACGGCTGCGGAGGTGCCGCAGTCCGCAGAGAGCGACAGGCCGGGGGAGAGGTCACCTCTGCAGCCCGCTCCGTTGCCTCCCACCCCCTGCACACAGAGCTCTAGTGCTGCTGAGGTCCAGGGCTGCATTGTGGAGATGAAAAGCACTGTGAAAACTCTGCCCAAGGACCATTACAGCACAGGGGCACCCAGAAGCCACACCCCTAAATGTGTGATTGACATCACGGAGGATGCCAGTACACACCCCAGCTCCAGGGAAAGCTCGGAAGCCGTGTCTGCCTTGCTGGCGTCTCAGAAATGCGAGGCCTACATCCCCGAGCCTAGGCATTTGGTGCTAAACCCCTCTGCCTTGGACTGCAGGAAGCCACCAGAGAGTGAGCAGCAGATGGCTCGAAGCCTTGGCAGTAAAATTGAGTTTGCTCACTCAGAAGTCATAAGACCGGTTACATCTGTCAGTGAATCGGCTGCGGTGGCAGAGAGAGAGAAGGTGCAGCAGCAGTACGCCTCCATTGTGCCCTGCATTAAGAATGCCTCCCTTGCCGAGGACATCAGGAAACCCCACAAACTTAGCCCTTCGCCAGATGTCGCCAAGTCCAAGTCAAACCCTTCTCCCGACATCCTCAAGCCTAAGTGCAATCCTTCACCAGATGTTATGAAGTCTAAAACCCACAGTGTTCTGGAATCATCCAAACCTAAACCAAATACATCACCTGAGGTATCCAAACACAAAGCACGACATCCAGACAACCCCTCTCCACAGACAGGCCGCTCTGTGGCTAAAGCAGAGTCTGATGCTCCCCGCTCCAGCTTCAAACCGGTGCAGGCCAGAGGGACACCGTCAGAATCCAACAAAAGTCCCCTTATTATCGACAAGAACGAGCATTTCACAGTGTATCGCGACCCTGCTCTGGTTCGTCCCGAAACGGAAACCAACCACGTGACTTACCTGCACCCTCACCTTCACCCACTTCACGGTTCTTCCCACGCTACCTGCCTGACGCCTAGCTCCCACCACCCCTCTCATCTCCTCCCTGCCTCCTCCCACCCCTCTGTACATCACCCACACCTGCTGCCCACTGTGCTGCCAGGTATGCCCCCGACCTCCCTGCTGGGTGGCCACCCGCGACTGGACTCAGGCGGTCTTGGCCACCTGGGGTTGGCCCACCACCATCCTCACCAGCAGCAGCAGTTCCTACAACAGCAGCCACCCCCACTTCTGCCTCAGCCCCATGGAGGAACCTCATACAACCAGTTGGGCCTCTACCCTATCATTTGGCAATACCCCAATGGCACCCATTCCTACCCGCCCGGCCTAGGCTTGCCTGCATCCAAATGGGTGCATCCAGATAACGCTGTCAACTCTGATACCACTCTGAGGAGGGTGAGTTTTTCTGTGTATATGAATTTGTGTGTGTGTGTGATAACCATCTAAACCTAATTTTCTCTTGAGCAGATTAAGGGCACTGTCTGTTCAGTTAGGTTTATGTGTGGGAGACATGTAAAGCTTGTTTTCTCAGCAATAGCATTAAGGATGACAATGGACATCAGGATTACTAGGTACTTAAGTGCTTACCTATTCCAACAGAACAGTATGATTATCACAAGAATTCAGGTTTATTCATGCCAGTTCAGGCTCGTGTATTGTGTTTTAGTTGATTGAAACGATGCAGGTCTTTGATCGTGACTGAGTTGTGTGGAGGTGTATGTTGTAAAGTGAATCCCGGGGCGCATGACTGAGAAGCAGTCGTGGTAGTTAGCATGGGTTGATGAGCGTCAGTCCTACTCTCCCCTTTCATTACCCTTGAGGTTTGGTTGTGATGAGCTCATCCGGTGTCTGACTGCTTGTTTGTGTCTGAATACTGCTAAATCCAATTTTGCCTCTTTGTGCATTTAGACTTCGAACATAGAACAGAGAAGGAACATCAGTGCTGGGGAGGGGTCCTTGCTAATATCCAACCTCTCTCTGTCTTGCTGTTTTCCTTTTTTCTTCCCGTCCTCGGAGTAGATCCTGACTTTGTTTGTCTCTCTTTGTGTGACAGAACACCCCGAGCCCTTGGCTCCACCAGCACACCCCTGCGACCTCTGCAGATGGCCTTGGGATCCTAAGCCACATCCCTGGAAGGCCCGCTAGTGCTGATCCCCACCGGCCCATCAAGATCAGCACCCACTCCAGCCCGCCACTGTCCAAAACCTCTGGGGAGTTGAACAAGGAGTGAGTGTTTCTCTTGACCCCCGCCCCCTGGTTCATCCCACATTACTCTGCAGAGCCCAGAACTGCAGCTCGTTGTTAAATACCTTGTGACCTGAGGCGGAACAAATGCCATGTGATAGGAGCACTGTACGCTCATTCAGTGGCTACGCTTGTAATTAAACTATTCTATTATAGCAGCCTGAGAATTTGCAGTCAGGGACAGGGACTCAGACAATCAACCCCAGTACAGTTACTTAACCTGTAGGAAAGAACACCCTGTAGCAGTGACCTTAGTACTCTGGCTTAAGATGCACACACCCTGTCTCTCACTGAAGCATTTTATCACCACAACGTAGTTTCAAGCTCTTGATCTTAAAGCCAGTTATGTACACTTTGGCTGCAGTTGGTCACCCTTAATATACAATAGTATTGCTGTGCTAATGGAAGGATAGCTTTCCGTCGATAACATTTTCTAGGATCTCTTGTTGCCGATTAATGTAACGAGAGGATGAGCATCCAGAATTGCTTATTTACACATATAAAGAAATACAAGATGATTGTTGTACTTTGTTTCATATGAGCGAGCATTTTTGATTGTGGGATTAGAGTACGATAAGTATTTTGTCTGTAGGATCTTAATAGTTCATGTCATTTTATGACTGTCTAACTTTTAACTTACATGCTTACAACCTCTGCATGTCTGTCAATATTTGAGAATATGGATGGTTTGGTAATATTCTATTCCGTTCCTTTCTGCCCCACCAGAGAGATTGAGAAGAAGGTATTTGTGGATCCGATTCGTAGCCTACCGCTGACTCACCTGAAACAGGAACAGGACCGCAGCCGGACCCCCAACAACAAAGAACTGCACCGGCTCTACATGGAGTCACCACATAGCAAACAGTCCCGTGTACCACAGGAGAGCGGCGACCGTTCCAGCAAGTACAAGGAGGAGAACCGCCGTATCCTGCAGGAGAGCATCGAGGTGGCCCCTTTTACCGCTAAGATCCGCTCAGGTGAACACGACAGGGAGGGCTACCCACGCATTCCTTCCTTGCCTGCCAACACCCCTCCTAAGAGCTTGCAACCGGACAAGGATGCCGATCATCCAGCAGCGGAGCTATACAAGTACAAGCATCCCGTACCCCAGTCTTTGCCACAGAGCAACTATTTCACCACCATCTCCAATAGCGTAGTGAACGAACCACCCCGCCTCTATCCCTCAAAAGAGTTCAACTCTTACTTTGAAAAGGTCCACGGAGGCACTCAGTCTGCGGTCTCAAGTCCTCTGTCTCTTAGTTCGTACAGTAGTAGTAGCAGCAGCAGCAGCAACAAATCCTTGTCAAAGCCTCCTCCACTCATCAAGCACCAACCTGAAGGTGAGGGCCTGGTGGGTAAGATCACAGAGCAGCTTAGCCAGCATGTGGCCATGCACCCACTCAGTACGTCAGCCAACGAGCGCCGTAGCCCAGCCATCTCACCCTCCAGCCAGCTCAGGTGCATGCCAGCTCTACACAGGGCACCTGTCTTTCATCCACCTACTCAGCAGACCCTTGACCGCAAGGAAGGGGGTTACGGTAGACTCTCTCCACCCACGCTTACCCCCATCCAGCCAGTTAGCTCGGCAGGGAAAGCGTCGGAACAGCAGAAGCCCCCTACCCTCCTACCGGAGTACAGGGATGCAAAAAGTGGTATGGAGCTTGGTACGGCTGAGGTGTGGCGAGCTTCTGGCAATTCGCAAAGCCATGAGAAAATGGCATGGCACTCTGAGAAAAGCCGAGGCAAGCCACAGGCAGCCACAGCATCTGTTATTGTGCGCCCATCAACATGCATAAAGTATGATGGCTCATCAGGCCTGAAGCCTGCCAACAAAGAGCCACCCAGCAGCAGACTGTTTGTGGGCAAGTCTCAGACAGACTGCCTCAAAATTGGTGAGGGCAGGGAACCTGGAAGAGTAATACAGCCAAATACAAACTTGGATGATGCCTGCATGCAATACAAGAGGAACTTTATCAGAACGCCGCAGGTTGGCATTCCCAGTTCAGTGGTAGCTGTAGCCAATTCTGTGTGCAATGCCAGGACTGATGCTACCACTTCTGCATCCACCACAACCTTTAGCATTTTGAGTCGAGGTGGAGCAGAGTTGTCTTACTCTTCATCAACCAGCAGCAGCAGCAGCAGCAGCAGCAGCAGCAGCAGGACTGACAGTTCGACTCCAAAAAATAGGGCTCCTCCAACGGCGGAACTACAGGAGGGGGGATCCAGGACCACCTCTCCTAGCACACTCACTCAACCCAGCTCAACCAACACTGCACAGGCCTACTCTGGGAACTTCATCCATCTGAAGAAGCACAAGGCGGCGTTGGCTGCCGCACAGTCTAGAGGCTCCAGCAGCAGTGCCTCTGAGAGCGAGTCAGGGAACGTTAAAGCCCTTCGCGGTTCACCCACCTTCAGCCAGGACAACTCGGTGGCCAGCAGCACTGCAAGTAAAGCCAGTCCCCTGCCCAACGGGCAGCCAGCACAGCTGAGCCAGCCCAATTACCACAAGCTGAAGAAAGCCTGGCTCACTCGCCACTCAGAGGAGGACAGGAACACTAACAAAGCTGAGAAATCGGGCAGCGCCGTGTCAGAAATCATTAAGCCATGCACCGTTAGCCTAATCGCATCTACGTCAAGCGATGTAGAGATGAGCAAGGAGAGCAAAGGGCAGGAGGACAAGACGACACAGGAGGACAGAAGGACACGACGAGGTTCCAAGAGAACGTACGAGTCCGGCTCGGACAGCGGGGATGACTCAGACGCCAGTGACAGTAAGCTGGAACAGCGGGTCAAGCGGCAGCCCAAACCCACCTATAAGAAAAAACAGAACGACATGCAAAAGAGGAAGGGTGACAATGAGAAGGAGGAAGATGAAGTTAAACCAAATGGTATTTTTAGAAGCGCCAGGGAAAAAACCAAGCTCAAACTGGCAAGCAGCAGTAAGTCTATCAAGTTTTTCCTGGAGTGCAGTTTTTATGACGCATGCATTTTTAGACCATGTCACATCGGCCTTTCATCTGAGTGTGCCTTAGAAGGATTACTGTTATAAGAAGACGTCATTATTTTTTTTTTTTCCTGTGTTTTTATTTCTTTGACACCTTGGATATTACAGACTGTATGTTGTGGGTTATTGGTTCTTAAAGGAGGTGTAGGTATTGCATGACAGAGAGTGGTGGAGTCTGCACATCTGGACAGCAGCTGTGCAAGTTAAAAAGCCTCTTTTGGAATGTTCACGTTTATGTGAAATACATCTTGCCAGGGCACGTTAAGTACTCTCCTAACTGGAAACCTCCAAAGCTTTTAGCAGTCCTTTCACGTCACTGTTTGGTGTGGGGGAAAAAAAGACTCTTTGTAACTGAATATATGTTCTAATGCACGAGGTCACTCTGAATTGTCAATTTTCATAAATGTAGTCACGATATGGAATAGTAGGAGCACTTAGTTGTGGTTAAGGGTGGAGATATAAACCCTTTACTGTTGCACACAGGCTTTCCCAATCAAACCACCCTTCAATCTATCCATATTTTCTCTGGGTGTTCAATTTCAAACATTTTTGTATGCGTGGTAGAGAATTAAAATGTAACTGAATAGGTGAAATAAGCTATATTTTTATACCAGAGCCTGAGAAATATGGTTTGTGTTTGTGCTGAGAAAGTATTTGTCAGATGAAAGTGTCACCATCACCCAGTCTTGTGTGGATGCAAAAGATTCCCTGAGGTCTCATCTGATGTTTTACTTTTTTAAAATATTTGAAATATAGGTGTTTGAAGTAGTTACAAAGAGTAGATTGCAAATAGTATTTAAGTTTTTTTTTTTTTTAATGCAATACCACATCCAACACTGAGGTTACCTAACAGGGTAATTTAATTTTCCTTCATTTCCACTGTTTTCTCATTATATGTACCACAGCATTCAGTTACTATCTTATGTGCACTACGTGAAACATTTGAAACTAATAGGTGATGTTGTATTTTGTAGTGATACATGTGTTTTCGTGCACTATCTTTTTTAGATGGCATCCCTCGCTCGGTGCTGAAGGACTGGCGTAAGGTAAAGAAGCTGAAGCAGACGGGCGAGTCTTTTCTCCAGGACGACTCGTGCTCTGAAATCGGTCCCAACCTCCAGAAGTGTCGGGAGTGCCGTTCGGTTCGCACTAAGAAAGGAGAGGAGCCGGCACACTCGCCCGTCTTCTGTCGCTTCTACTACTTCCGCCGGTGAGTGGGAATCAGCATTTTGGGAACGCACGTTTTCAGTAAAAGGGATTATAGGTGTACTTAAATCCAGTGTAGTCTTCATGGTTATGGTTTTTTTAAATGGTCTTATATATACAAGTTGAATACTTAAAACAGAAGTTGTTTTATTACTCCGTCTTGAATTGACCTCGTTGTTAACGCCGTTTCAAGAAGCAGCATTCGTAATTGTAATATCATAAGATAGAGATTTAATGCTCTGCGCGGTCATGGTTGGTTGAATTTACTGTGATAACATTGCGTTTGGTACAGAGGAAGTGATTTTGCTGCCTGTAGCATCAGTCACATATGGTGATGAGTTTTAGTGAGGTCACTGAGTCCAGACACTCAGCAGAGGAAAACCAGTATTACTACACTCTGGAATATCATTCCTTTTTTAATCTTTTTCATCACTGTCCTGGACCTTCAGCTGTGCTGTTTAATCCAGTAATAGAAGTCTAACTTTGGGTAAATCTGCCAAAGAGGATTTTCTTCTGCTTAATTGCACACAATGTCAGAGCTTGACAGACTTACCCTGTTGCTTTAGTAATATCGTTTTAGATTAGGCAATTGTTTACCCCTCATTTTGTTTCATAACATGATTTGACTGGACATAAAAACCTGCGTGGATGACACGGGACAAAAAAAAAAAAATGATTGCATATGTCAATGTGAATGTTTCACTCAGGAAAATTGGTTTTCATAGCAAGTCAACACTTATTCTCTCTCTCTTGTAATGTAGTTACAAATCACGATTGTTTACAGGGAAGGACCTGAACTCTGATTTTCCTCTCTTCTTGTTTCACTATCTCTCCATTTCTTTCTTTGTCTTTCTTTCTTCGCTGCTCCTCCCCCTGTCTGTGTTTCTACATGCACAGCCTATCCTACAGCAAGAATGGAGTGATTCGGATAGATGGCTTCTCCTCCCCTGATCAGTATGATGAGGAGGCTCTGAGCTTGTGGGCTCCAGACATTTATGAGGAGAACGAATTGGACTTGGAGACCTCCAAATACATCCTTAGCTACATAGGAGACAAGTTCTGCCAACTGGTCATGACTGAGAATACAGCTGCAACATGGATTAAAAAAGATGGTAGTTTTTTATATATATATATATATATATCCGCTATGTGTTTCATGTACACTAAATCCAAAGCATGTTGAGTCTGCCTGTAGCGTTGTCTGTCATTTCAGCTACTTAGTAATATGTATATATATATATATATGAAAAATCTGTTAAATGAATCATCTCAAACATTGTCACTAATGAAACTTAACAGTTACTTTATGTATTTAAATGTGAATTGTTTTGAATGAAGGAGACCAGCCCCATCTGTTAGACTGTTGTGTCTGTAAGAAGCCAAAGCATACAGGTCTCTATGCCAATGGATGTCCATCTCATCCGCCCTGTTTGCTTTGCCCTGCAGCCAAGATAGCCTGGAAGCGAGCGGTGAGGGGAGTGAGGGAGAGTTGCGACGCATGTGAAGCCACACTGTTTAACATTCACTGGGTCTGCCAAAAATGTGGATTTGTGGTGTGTTTGGACTGTTACAAGGCAAAGGAAAGGAAAAGCTCCAAAGGTCAGTCCCCATTTTGATTTCACATGCTGAACCTTCTGGAACCGCAGAAATTCTTTGAAACCGCGTTAGCGCGCCAGCGTTGATAATGACGTGGTTGGTATGCAGGGCGCTGCCTGCCGGAGGTGTGGATGTTTCGTTTGCCTCAGGCTGGTAGGCTTTATTGACAGGCCCGGTTCTGTTTGTGCCACTCAGGCACCGAAGCAGGTGCTATGCAGTGGGACTGCCCAGCTGCTGTGCCAAACTCACAATCCTTGTGCTTGGCATGATTGCTCTAGAGGTTTAGGACAAGTGTACAGTTTTTCTGCAAGTCTACCCTCTCTCTCTCTCTCTCTCTCTCTCTCTCTCTTTCTTTCTCTCTATCTCTCTTTAACACACACACACACACACACACACGCACGCATGCGTGTATTCACCCACTCACTCTCCCTCTCTTTCCCTCTCTCTCTCTCACACCCACACACAAACACACCTCACCCTCATTTTTTTTGTGCTTCTCACTCTTCCTTTTTTCCAGTAAGCTTTCCAGACTTTCCCTTATCCTTTCAGAATGTGAAGAGAAGTCAGTCGAAGAGCTCGCAGGAGCACTGTGTTATTAAACAAAATGCTCCCAAGTTACTGCAGCGTCATTTATTATCGTCTGTATGCGCTTTCCCACGAAGAGAGACTTATATTTACTCTGGTGGTGTAAACACTGAGACTCTCCTGTGGTAATGAGGACCAGCGACAGCGCCTGCTTCCATGTTGGTGCATTTAAATTTGAACTGTGTTTGTTGAGGAAACAAAGCTGTGGCTTCTCCCCCCTTGAGTAATGGACCTGTTGTTGTTGTTATTATTATTATTATTTTTCAGACAAAGAACTGTACGCCTGGCTGAAGTGCGTCAAAGGACAGCCGCACGATCACAAACACTTGATGCCAACACAGATTATTCCAGGAACTGGTAAGAACTTGTGCTTTTAATCTGGCTCCAAGCCAGAAATAGAACTGCCGTCAATTATCTGTGTGAAGGAAGGCTGAACAAGCAGTGACGTTTGGATACTCTCTATTCGTTTTCTCCGAATAACCATGCAGGGCATTGATTATGCTCAGACCCTATTTTCCCTCAAAGCCAAACTACAAAATAAAAACAGAACCTCTCCCAAAATGTGCACCCTGAGAACTCATACAAAGCTCCATTTTGTATGTTTGAGGCACCCTTGAAGGAGCGCCCAGTTTGGGCTGTGTTTAGTTTGCATGTATGCCGTATTTAGGCCAGCAAATGATTTTTAAATGATTTCTTTCTTCTTTCCCTTTTTGTGGCTTATATATTTCAGAACACAAGCGGTGAAGAAAAATTTTAGTGTTGATTAACTCTTTTTATTTCCCTTGTTTCAGTTTTGACAGACCTTGTGAACGCCATGCACGTAATCCGGGACAAGTATGGCATTAAGTCGCACTGCGCTTGTACTGGGAAACAGAACTCCTTAATAAACAAACTCCCATCCACCAATGGTGTATCCCAGGTAAGTGTGTGCATTCCTGCATGACCTGTATCAAAACAACTTTACTTTGCCTTAGTCTTGCCCCTTCAGTCCTGTATAAATACACACCTCCCAAGAGAAGAGATAAAGGTAGACTAATACTGCGTTACATCCAAACTACTCCATCATCAAGCACAAGTTGTTTTTTGTGTTCAATTTTCGTTTAAAAAAAACAAAAAACACGTGTTTTTCGTGTCGTTACCTAAATCCCTGAGGCGTCTCTGAGAGAACTGTTCCTGTGGGTATTCGCAGGTATTGCAGAATGTGCTTAACCACAGCAATAAAATCTCACTGTGTAAGCCCGAAGGACAGCAGCCGAACCCAACTCAAAAGGTCGAGGCCAACGGAGGCAGCAGTCCCGCCAGCGACACCAGCACCGACAGCAAGCTCACGCCGCCCGAGTCCCAGTCCTCGTTGCACTTTCTCGCCGAATTGGCCGACCAGAAGTCCAGGGAGGAGAAGAAAGGTGAGCTACTGCGGAGGGAGAAAAGCTTCGAGCTGTCAAACAACACAATAACAGGACACGGACTGCCAGGAACCTTAAAGTAACTGCAGCCAGGGCCGGAGGCCTGCCAACCGCCCCGGCTTTTTCCTGTGTGTGCACGTTTGACAGGCGGCCAGCATTCCACAACCCTCGCATTTAGTGGTATACATTACCACTGCTCTCAGTCTCTGGCTCCTAGAGTCTAGAGAGCTCGACTAACCACATGTTTATCCAGTACTTCAGCTGGTTCTTTTCTGTGCGGCACTGATATGGTGCTTTCTTTAAATGCCCTATAAGAGAAAGAGTGCGGTTTTTGATTGAGGGTGAGGCTTTTATAGAGAACACAAAGCTGCTTATTCATCTATCGCTGATACTGAAACTGCCTTTTAAAATTGAATGTCATATCTGAGGGTTCAACATATTGAGGCTTTAGTTGTTCCCCAAAAACTGTTTTAATTACATAGTTAGTGCATAGTTTAGTATAGTTTAATTATACAGTAAAAAGTACAAAATAACTGACAGTTTTGTGCTAGGTTTGTGCCTCTTTGTCCTCCAGGAACAGCATGGTAAGTCTGAGACAGGCTATATGAAAAGTGTAGACAATCAGCCTACTTGCATGACTCTTGCATGGATGTACTGCTGATAATACATGAACTGTGACTGAAATGTGTGTGTCTTTGTTCTGCAGAGAATAAGGAGGCTCCTTTGGGGAAGCAGCTGAAAGAGGAGAAGGAGCATGGAGATGCCCTAGAGGCTCTGCACTGTAAGGCCTCCTCGTTGGTTTCCAACAGCACCGAACAAGGGTCTACGCTCAGAGACCTCCTCACAACCACCGCTGGCAAACTGCGCCTGGGCTCCACCGACGCTGGCATCGCCTTCGCTCCAGTCTACTCAACTGCATCTCAGGTCAGACTCACACAGTGACACTGCAGTGTTACCCGGTTCTGTGCCAATTCTAGAAACGTCTACACTACCACAGTATCTTATGCATGGCTTGATTAGAGAGACATTGTAACCTGCGACACTGGGACATTTAATTAAGTCTGCTTGCTTTGATCCTCCTTAGAATAATAACTTTTTATATGTTCTCTCTGTATGTTCACATTTTTTTTTTTTCTTTTCTTCTCAGACGGGTAAAAGTGGCCGGACTATGCCCAACATCCTGGACGACATCATCGCGTCCGTGGTGGAGAACAAGATCCCGGCGAGTCGTGGTGCTAAACTGAGCCTTAAACACGAACCCATAGAGGAGCCCAAAATGGAGAGGAAGAAGCCTGCGGAGGAGACGCCAAAGCTCCACTCAGACATCCCACACTGCTGGCTGTACGAGCGCAGACTTCTCTGGCTCAAAGACCACCGCAACCCCAACAACTGGAAAGTCTTCAGAGAATGCTGGAAACAGGGGCAGGTGAGTTTCATCTTTAAAAACCTATAAATCCTCCCCCAAACACTCCGGCTGTGGCGACAGTGGCCCTAATACGATACGTTAGAAAAACGTCGGCGGCCGCACGAGCGCGCGATTCATTTGCTCTCGGAGACCCGCGGATGGATTTCCGTCGTCGTGTTAAATAAACAGATTTTAAACGGAGACCGCGTTCAGCAAGCTGACGTTTACTAACTCACAGATATCCTCAAGGTTTCAGAACAGACCACTCAAATACAAAGACACAGAGAGCAAATTTGTAGGCTTTCTACGTTGTCGGTAGCTCTCTCTCTCTTTCTCTCCTTCTGTCTTTGTTCTGTGCTGGCACAGGGGTAATCTCCCCCGCTGTGGAGTGGAGTGTCAGCATTCTCCAGCACTTTCCTTTTCGTCTTTTTCTTTTTTTCTCCCTCCCTTTTTCCCCCCAGCACCATGATTCAGGAATGACATTTATAGAGCTCCGTTCAGTGGACGATGAGTTTACAGCTCTGTAGGAAATGTACAGCAATAATAAAAATCTGCGTCTCCCCTGCTGAGAGACACACACTTTTGAGAGTTTGCCAACGTTGATTTTTGGGTGGTGAATAGGAATTCCAATCATGCAGTGGATAGAAACAGAACTTATTTATACTTTGTTGGGGGAAAACAAGATGTATGCGTGTTGACATAATAAATGTGTTTCTTTTGAATACGCCGAATCCACATAAATCACGATATTCACGGTTTGTCAAAAAGATTGTTTCATGTTACAGGGCTTTGTTGCAATATTTTATGCCTTCCAACTTTAACTCCCATGTTTTCATGGAAAAGGACAAGCAGTGTTGTCAGTTATTTATTACGATTTCAAGTTGTGCTCTTTTCTTTTTGCAGCCTGTGCTTGTGTCAGGAGTGCATAAGAAACTCAATGCCAGCCTCTGGAAAGCTGAGTCTTTCAACCAGGAGTTTGCCGACCACCAGGGAGACCTCTTAAATTGCAAAGATGGTGTGGTATCCAACTCTGGAATCAAAGAATTCTGGGACGGCTTTGAAGACCTGACAAGTGAGCAGCCTAAAATCATTATAGCTGATTAAAGTTAAGCATGCAAGCTTCACATTCTTACTCATGTCATCCTTTCTCTTTCTTTCTTTCTTTCTTTCTTTCTTTCTCTCTCTCTCTCTCCTCTTTGTCTCCCTTCACCCACAGAACGGCCCAAATCTAAAGATGGAGATCCAATGGTTTACAGACTGAAGGACTGGCCATCAGGGGAAGAGTTCATGGCCCTCATGCCCTCTAGGTACTTAATAAACACCACACACCCCATCAGACAAGAGCTTTTCATAACCCGAAAGATTCTTTCTTCATGCTACCATAATAATAAAGTTCCTAAGCACTTCATCCGCTTAAATTCGCTTTGGGTTCCGAGGTCAAAGGCTGGATCAAATCATCGTCTCAAACCAATATCACTCGCCCTGACTCAAAGGATACTTTTCTCTCTGTTGCAGATATGATGATCTAATGAAGAACCTGCCCCTACCAGAGTACACAGACCCTGAGGGCAACCTCAACCTGGCCTCCCATCTGCCCTCCTTTTTTGTCCGGCCTGACCTGGGCCCGCGCCTGTGCTGTGCATATGGTGAGAGAGACGAGTCGAGATCACTTCTCTCCTCGATACAGACAGGAAAATTCAAGCTGTTTTACTATTTTTACCCTCCGCGCGTTGTTTCGGAGCGGAACGCAATAGACAGGAGGCGAAAGCAGCACAGCTTAACGCGGGCCAACGCTTTCCAGGGAATTTGAACGTTTTCGTGTGAAATTAACCCGCTGACCGTTCGCTTTTTCTGCCCTCTACAGGGGTGGCCGCCTCTCAGGAACAGGACTTTGGAACCGCTAACCTTCACACGGAAGTGTCGGACATAGTCAGCGTGCTCGTTTACGTGGGTGTGGCCAAAGGAAACGGCGTTCTCTCCAAAACAGGTATCCCTCTCGCTGACCTCCGCGCTGCACTTTGCATCCGCTCATACCACAACTTTATTAAGAGAGAAATGAATGGCTTTCAAAAGTAGGTCAGGGTCTATTTTCAGGAAAAGACTAAGAGTCAAACGACGACAACAACTACAACAAAAAAAAAGTCTTTCCTCCTTTTTATTGTTTAAATCAAGATGGTTAAGCTTCAGTTCTGCTTTTTCCTCTCGTTCCCCTTGCTCCAGAAAGCTTAAAACACACACACACACACACACACACAGGCAGCTGAGCTTAAAGTATTCTTCAAACAATGGAATGTGGACATGGGTCTGTGGAGAAGCATCTGGAACTTGTTGCAGGAGTCTTTCCCAGCCGTCACATGGGCTGAGCCTGCCATAACTCTGGAGAACACGTTTAACTGAGACACTAAAAAGATTTGTCTTTGCTGTATTGACATCCCAGTGAAATGACTAGCGAGCTTTTACCTGAAAACACAGCAGAACAGCTTAAACAGTCACGGCTCAGGAAAAGGAGAGAGAGAGAGAGAGAGAGAGAGAGCGCGCAGAGGTGACCGAAGGAGAGCATTAACGTAACGGTCCCAGCTACAGGGGCTTCGAACATGAATGGTTCGGGGAGAAAAAAAAAAAGAAAAGACATTTTGCCCCGAGAAAAACAAAAGGCTTAGCAAAGTTTTTTTTTTTGTTGTTTTTTTTTCTGTTTTTGGCTGGGTTCAGACTGGGCTCCACCCTTCTCCTTGGCGCTGCGGGCTGGCGCTGGGCCCCTGGCACATTGCCTCAGCTGTGTCCTGTCTCCTGTCAAGGAAAACTACTTCTGCTGTGTTGCCCCCCCACCCCCCACCCTCCCACCCTCCCAACCTCTCCTACATCCCCCCCCCCCCCCCTTGCTCCTCCTGTTCCCCTCCCCCCCCGTGAGTACGAGTCCAGCTCTATTTATAGTAGCCTGTCTCACAGGCAGGCATAGAGGAAAATGCATTAAAAAGGCAGACACCAGCACTTGAGCTTCATCAGTATTAATTTTTAAACGGTTCCCTCTCTCTCTCTCTCTCTCTCTCTTCAAAGCGGGGAAGCCGGCGCTACTGTCAAACGTGTTACCTTTTGTAATAAATTAAGCTGACTATGTGATATCTTGACTCTGCACATGTTTTTTTGGTTTTTTTTGCATAAGTTTTAATGTATTCACATGTTTGTCGAAATTTCACAGGAGTGCTGAAAAGGCTCGAAGAGGAAGATCTGGATGACAACGTGAAGAAAAGATTAAAGGACTCTAGCGAGATTCCAGGAGCCTTGTGGCACATTTACGTGAGCAAAGACGTTGAGAAAATTAAAGAGTTTCTGCACAAGGTTATTTATTTTTTTTATCTATTTTTCTTTTTCTCTCTTTTCCTGCGCTACTAATTCAATGATTCATAGCTGCTTTGCTGCACTGTGGCTCCCCACACTAGCCCTGTCTTAGAGGATGTCCTTATAAAACACAGCGCTCCTCTAGAGGAAAGTTTTATTGGGTACATTTAATTACCTTCCTTCCCTTGAACTTTGTGTCCTGGTTTTTGCGGCTGATGGCAGGATGTTTGGTAGAGGTCTGGATTAACTAAATGTTTTCAGGGGTGTCCTGAGTGTGACCTTACCCTTTAGTGAGGGAATAGAGATCATCACATGAGACCAAAAGCCTTAATTACTATAATCTACTCATCTCATATTTATACATGTCTACTGCTAGAGACCAGTTCAGTATCATTTCAGTTGATTGATCCCCCCCCCCCCCCCCCCCCCACATACTTTACATTTATTTTCAAGTCACACGAGGAAACGGAGCCTTTGAAAAACCACATCTCTGTGTTTTCTAATGAGTCATCACCTGAGGCTTTTAGTTCATGGGAAATGTCTGCGTGTGTTTGTACACTGCTAGCTGTGCTTATCCATGTTTGTATGATGTTTGCAGGTTGCTAAAGAGCAGGGGGTAGAAGTGCCACCAGAGCACGATCCGATTAGGGAGTCAGGCTGGTACCTGAGCCGCAAACTTCGGCAGAGACTACTGGAGGAACACGGCGTGCAGGGCTCCACCATGGTGCAATTCCTGGGAGACTCCGTCCTCATTCCGGCCGGAGCGCTGCACCAGGTCAGAGCTAGCCCTACTGCAGGATGTCCTCTCCTTCACAAGTCTGCTTTTCAACGCTGGCCAGCACACACACACACAGACTAACGGACCGAGACATTATCGTAAATTTGATTCAACACCAAGCAATACTTAACAGTAAAACACAATATTTCTAATACTCACTTAACAGTCAACAGGACAGATATTGAACAGAAAAGGGGAATTTCATTTTTTGATCGCATTTTTCGGTTTTCGTGCTGATCTTTCAAACCTTTAAGAAGCATTTCGTGACCTAATCTCACAGGAGCACAATTACACGGTTCTTGCATGACGGTGCCGGTTACGTTCGCAAGGACGGTCAGACCGTCTGTGACGCCCAAGAGGCGGAGAGAAAGGTCGGTGTTCTCGATATAGTTAACCCGACTCGTTCTTCTTTCTCCATTCTCTCTTTCTCTCCGCAGGTCCAAAACCTTCACAGCTGTGTCCAGGTGATCAACGACTTTGTGTCCCCTGAACACGTGGCGCACTCGTTTCATCTGACCCAGGAACTGCGGTCGTCCAAAGAGGAAATCAACTACGAAGATAAGCTACAGGTAAGAGTTTCTTTTGGACGCGTTTTCATGTTATGCCAAAACATCCCATTCTCTGTCTATAATACCTGCGTGTCGAATTATTCACGTCGGAACATATTTACACGCAGCATTTTGAAATGAACTGTGAATGACTGGGAACACTGTAAATTCATGCGGTGACGTGGGCATTCTCTTAATGTGAATTGTATTAAGAAAGCAAATAGAAGTTTAAAACGACATGTCGTCTTTGCACTAGAAGACAAAT
The DNA here is from genome assembly GCF_902362185.1 of Chanos chanos. Lineage (NCBI taxonomy): Eukaryota > Metazoa > Chordata > Actinopteri > Gonorynchiformes > Chanidae > Chanos > Chanos chanos. The sequence goes on along the minus strand of NC_044499.1, from coordinate 44,893,374 downwards.
AGTTCTGGGCCATTTTTAGTGGTAATTTATTATGGTGAGCTGTGTTCTTGTACTCTTTTCAAAAATGTCATTTTTATAAAGATTAGCTGGGCTCCATAACCACAGTCATCATCCCAACTTCAATTTCATGAGCAGTAGGGGCTCTCCTTTTCCAGGAAGTCTGATGTGTCATGATGACTTGTAAACATCTCTTTTGCCTTTTCTCTTTCTCCTCTGTCTCTCTCTCCTTCACACACACACACACACACACAATACTTGGGTCACTCTGAACTGCATTCAGATTCGTAATAGATTTTTTTTTCATCGGCGTCTGCCCGTCGTTAAGTGCATGTGGCTTGTTAATCATTCGCAGTGCAGTTTTGATTTTTTTTCTACTTGTCGTCTGCCCTATCTGCCTTTTTTTTTTTTCTTCTTCCTCTTCTTTTCACCCCCAGCGTGAGTCAGACACCGGCTGTCAGCCGTACCGTCACAGTAACCGTCTGTGTACTCTTTCATAGGTCAAGAACATCTTCTACCACTGCGTGAAGGATGCTGTCGGAACATTAAAAAGGTGCTGTGCAGAGGTGATGGAGGAAGAAGAGGAAAACTCATGACACTTTCTCCCCCCGTACTGTCAGCGGAGCAGCACGCTTCTGCCCCCCCCACCCCCACCCCCACCCATCCTTATCATTTAACCCCAAAATATGCACGCTCATCCTATCCTCACCAACCTCCAGTGCCAAGCAGACTTCAAAGAGAAACAAACAAACAAACGAAAAAAAAAAAAAAGGTATTTATTTGTTACTGACACCATACCAGTATAGTCCAAACCGCATCAGGAATACTGTGATGACCCAAAACTACATCTGAAGATAATCTGCAGTCGGCAACGCTGCTCTTTAATTCGAGTCTGTTTTTTTTTGTTTTTTGTTTTGTTTCCTTTTTTTATTTCTTTTTTTTTTTTTTTCCTTTTTGTCTGGCTTTTGTTTTTGTTTTGTTTTCTATTCTTTCATACTGTATATTGTTTCAGTGAAATCTATGTATTTATTTTTAGGAGTTCTATGCTATGTTATAGATCAAATGTAAATGTGACTTGTACAGTTTGCTAAAAGAAAAAAAAAAAGGATTCTAATAGCGTTCACTACATTGAGACAGTTACTGTGAGAGAGGATATAGACACCAGCTAATGCCTGTACTTTGGGAATTGTTGCTGAATTGCAGTCCTCATGCCATATCTTTTGAAAATTAACTGCCAAACTATTGTAAACATTGTAAAGTTATATTATGTAAAGAAAGACTAAATGAATAACACACTTCAACATTTTAATAAGAACTATTCACTGTAAAATGGAGACATTTACAAAAGTTGTAATTTATTTAAGAAAATTGTCTTGTTTCTTTCTCCTTTTTTGTTAAAATTTACTATGGTGAACTTTTGAAGTTAAATGATAAAAAAAAAATGAAAAACTTACTATGCTGTGTAAATATATACATATATACATTCACTGAGGTATTTTTTTAGAACATGGCTTGCTTCGATTTCAAATTTTAAAAGTGCAAGTGTTACATGCTTTGTACATTGAAGTTCAAAAGGGTTTTACATTTTCCATTAAAATGGATTTATCAAAAGACTGGCCACATATTTGCATTTGTTGAACATTGAAAATTACTGAGTCAACTCAAGCGTAACTTCCAGTAAACATAGGGTAGAACAGAGTTCAAACAGATATTTTGAGCGTGGTAAAACAGTGTAGACTGTATAAAAAGCAACAGGTTGAAACTGAACTGAAACTTTGTCTAAAATGATTTTGCTACACATTCAAAAGAACAACAGTTCCACTTAATTTGAAGGATGATCTGATGAGCCTTGGCATAAATAGTCACCTCAAGTTTTGAAGCTTAGCAGCTATAGGACTGCAGTGACGTAGAAATGTAGATTTATGAGTCTTAGTGCAAGATGCCAATGATTGAGAGGGATTGTACAACAGAAAGAACTTAATGAATGATCTAATCTTTCATCAACGATTCATTACCACAACAGATATGATACTTTGCTGCATCACATGGTAGTGGTGTGGTGTCAAAACTAATTTGGGGGGAAAAAAAAAAAACTTGAACACTTTTTCAATGATCTGTGGCACCCGAGAAAACAGAATATATCATAATATCATGTGCGTCGTTGACAGAATAAACCTAATTTATCTTTTACCTGTCTGACTCATAAAGCTACTGATGTAGCCTTTTACGGCTGTGGATACCATTTACTCACAGATGACTGATGTGTTTCTCTTTGCTTTCTGAACCTCAGACGGTGAACTCAGTAATTAGGTTTATAAGGAGAGGAGCTCACCCGTGCTCTCTTGCAGTCAGACGCTACTTAACAGTCCATAAGCACAGCCTCGTTTTCTTCATCTCGTTGTAACTCTGCAGTCCCGGCAGCTTGCCTCCTCTCGTTAATGCGCTCTGCACATCGAAGCCCTGCCGCCCCGAGCAGACATGTGACGGTCCCTGCTTGATCTCACTTCATACACACAGAACACAAGCAGACCAGCAACGTGTTGAAGGTCCCTAGAAATGTCGGCCTTGAAGTTTAATTAGCCTCTCTAATGACTAGCGACTTCCCAGCTCACTCTTAGAACTTTTGCTAGGTACGGAGTGTACAATGAGCACTTCAGGTCATTACATTACGGCCATACTCAGTGAAAGCGGTCATTCTTTTCAAAACTATTACAGATTTTCTGTGTCCCTAATTGAGGTGTTTTTAATTAGGATTTGATGCCAAGACGTAAAATGTTTCCAAACGGCGACATATTCTTATTCTACTATTTTTTCCCTGTGTGAAACAGACATATTATGCATTGATTAGACACTAGAGGGGATCATTGAGCATGTATCTGAACATGTTCCACTTCAGAATGGACTAGTCTATCATTTGTCTCTGCTAATATCCTAGTGTCTCTAAAATATACACGATTTTCTGTAGAATGTTATAGCTTTTAGCGCACCCCCCCCCCCCCCTTTTTTCTTCCCCAAAACGAATAAATCAATAAAACAGAAAGAGAAAATGGACAAGAAAAAAAAGACTCTTCCATTACACGAAAGGGCCACTAGATGGAGCCAAAGAACCATTTCATTTTTGTTTTTACAATAATTGAGTCAACACTTTGAGTTCATGTAATGGACTCACATCTACTCAGCATGAACATGTATAGTTTTTGTAGTGGGCCATGACAATCTTAATCGCCTCAGAACTAACTTGTTAAAATTAAAAACCAAAGACCTCCATAAAATTAAATATTTGTACAACAAAGATTTCCCTTTTATAGGGGCCATAGCCAAGAAGCAACAAGATGAATTTGAGCCACGCAGTTTACCTTCTTCTCTACAGATGGCCATAGACACGTGGTCAAAAAAACCGATAGTAAAACGTTTATGAGATTATTAAAAGACATTTTATAAAATTGCTATACTACTGATTACAAATCATAAAGCTGAGCTACCAATTTACTCAGACAAGTAACAGGAAAGAAAGAAGCTAAGCTACATACAAAAGCTTAGGATCTAAAATACAGAGCTTGTGCGCTTATATTTAAGTTTCCACCGTGTAGTTCCTGGACTATATTAAAGTATGCAAAATCCTGTTTAAAAAAGTTCACCACTCCAGTCAATTCATAACTGATTTACCACAGAGCCACCTGATTTGCCACACTAAAACTCTGACCAGAACTCGACGGGTCGCAAAGGGAGCCACAGCACCCGGATCTGTATGAAAGACTTTCATAGAAAAGAGAATCAGATATGCAAAAGACTGTTTTGTCAATGTCACTCTGATAGCAAAGACAAACCGCGTGAGCAGTGTAACATAAAGTCTTATTTTTAATATCTTACCAATCATATATACTTACAGCTACAACTGCCATTCATGCATCAAGAAAACAAAGTTAAACTTTCAACATGAGATTTCTGTCGATTTTTTACATCACGCAAAAAAAAAAAGAGAAAAAAAGACAAAGAAAAAAAAAAACATACAAAACGAGAACAATTGGATGCACCCTGATTACTGATGTAAACCAATAATTAATTTAAACATTAAATTAAAAAAAAACAAAATGTGGATTTGGTTCCCTCTTCATGACACAAATATGACCCATTATTTCACAATAGCTTCTAAGCTGCATTGCATTTACGAAAAAAGAAAAAAAAAATTCGTTCTGCTCAGACACATCTGGCAAGCGATGATGACCTCATATCAGAGTGATGAAGAAAAAACAAAGAGGTTGAATTACTCTTTCAGTCTGATTGTATATGGACACACACACACACACACACACACACACACACACACACATTCTGCATATTCAACAACCGAAAAAAATCAAATCAAGCAAACAGTTACCTGAAATATATTAATAGTGTGATCATGACAATCAATGATTGAGTGACTGAATGATTACAGTACATACAAAATAAACAAACAAACAAACAAAAATAATAATTTGCATTATGATGAGGCAGCACATAACAATCTAGACTTGAATAATGGCAAAATACTCCATATTCCTCCATCTAGACTTTGTTGGCGTTGGATGTGAGATTTTAAACTGTAATAGACATGACACAGAACCGAAGAACACAGGTGTCTCCCTCAGAGATCGTCGGTGAACCTAACGGTAAGTCGTTTTCTGCGCAAATGCCTTCAAAGTCTTTTATTTCTTGCAGAACTTTGAAATAAATAAAACTGGACACCATAGCAGAGGTTATTGCTTAGTAGGTGGTTGTGTGTCTAATTCCATTTCCTGTTAAGAACAAACTTCAGGACTGCTGTTCCAGCTAGAGCCGACCCCATGACATCTTCATCACATTCCCTGTGGATCAGACTACCTGTTTTTTGTTTTGTTTTTTTCCCCCCCAATAAGGCAGGCACAAGTGTGTCACACTCCAAACTTGTGCAAAACACCACAGAACACAACTGTATGATGTGTGATTTATGCAAAGCAGATCAGTATGGTTTTGAAGGCTCTCGGATCTCCAAAAACCAAAGGGCATACGGACAGTATCCTGAGCCCGACCTCGATGTCATATTTAGGCCCTGCTCCAGATGTTCCAGAGGTTGATATTGAAAAGGACAGGGCACAAAGAGAGGCAATGAAGCTTTATGTTCACTGCTTCAGAGTGACACAAACACAATGATCCACATGTTCACAACAGCAAAACTGATACTCTCATCAAAGGTGATAATGATCAAGTCAAGGAGAACCACACACTGTCATACCAACGAGGATGCACAGGCACACACACACACGCACACACAAAGTATGGATGCAGTTCACAGTGTTCACTGTCCCCTTATATTTGAGTGGAAGAAATGTTTTCAGCTCAAAGTGGAGACTGCGAGTGGACAAGGTCTCTTTCGGCCAAAGTTCTGCAGCTGACATCCTCTGATTGGCCAAAATAGTTCATGTGAGGCAAGAGCCTGAAGAGCTGAGTGGCTAAGTTTATCTGTCAGTCATGGCCTCATGAAAGAGCATCCTTTGTTTAATGCCAGGACATCTTTCATCATCATTATTATCAGTCCCTTTTCATACTATTTATAGGATTTCATACAACATCAATTTTAGAAATATTCAAAAAGGCACAAATCCTGCAAAATGAGTTTTTTTGTTTGTTTGTTTTTTTTTTTTTTAAATGTTCATATCAAATAGCTGCAGTACCTATGGAGTCACTGAAGAAAAAGTGAGAACAAAAAAAAAAAGCAAAGATTGCTTTGAAAAAAAAAAAAAAAGTGTCATTTGTGCCACCTAATCAAAGTGCCAAAGGCCACGGTCATGGTGTTTATTAAAACCAGGGGTTTTGTTTTGTTTTGTTTTTTCCATAACAACCTCTCTCACTGTGTCCCAGCCTCTGCCGCCGCGTTTCTCCCTTTAGTGAAGCACCGAGTGAGTGTAGAGTGAGCGCTAAAATCTGCCTTTCACGCGTCTCAGGTGGCATCACAGCTTCTCTCCATCCAGCAGCTCCTGCAGCTCTTGCTGGATGTCCTCGGGAAGCTCCAGGGGAGGCAGGTCCTCCAGGGGGATCTCCTGAGTGGGCATCTCCAGCGGCGGGAGCTGCGGGATGGGAATGTCCTTGGCTTTCCTGTCCTCCGCCGGCTGCGGCATCACCCACAGCTCTGACCTCTCCACGAAATCGGCGTCCGCGTAGGGTTCCTTCTTCAGCCGGGCATTCTCCGTCCGCAGCCTCTCGTTGTCCTGCGTCAGCCTCTCGTTCTCGCTCACCAGGTGATCCACCAGCTTGCGCAGGTTGGCAATGGTGGTCTGCTGCTCCTCCAGACGGGTCTTGTCGTCTTTCTGGGCCTTGCTGCCCGAGCAGGGCTCCGGAGGGGCGTCTTTGTTCTTCAGGAGATACAGCCAGGTGTCGTACTCGCGCTCCGGGGCTTGCCCGGGGATGGAGCAGGCCGCAGGGGCCCGGGCGCCCTGCGAGTGAGGGCCGGGCGACTGTTCGACGGTGGGGGGAACAGCCTGGAGGACTCGGGGCTTGCCTTCTCGTCTGGCCCGTTTCCACTTTTCCTCAATCAGCCGCTGCTGCTTCACGTGACTCTCTCTTTGGAGCTCCAGAGACAGGCGAGCCTGTATGGCACAAACACATTATTGGCACTGCACACAAGCTATAACGATGATGACAAACACAGGCTACAGCAACACGCTATCTCTACAGGTCAAAAGAGTGTCTTTCTGTTTTGAAAACAGAAGCTGTCCTACTAAAAATTCCACTGTGAGCAATCTTCTGGAAAGACACTTTCTCTTTTGAGACCCAACATCAGCGTTCTAAGCGTCTAAAAATAACCATTTAGAAAATTTTCAATTTCGTCTGTGGTTTTGCTCCATGCAAATTAAAGAGGATCTTAACAGCTGTTGTGTAAAGGAAGTCAATCCTTCCTCTTTTAGTGTCAGCTGCTACCAACACCTTATCACTAAGCTTGCCTTACAAGACACAGGACAATTTACCTGTTCACATTCTGTAAGCTTCATGGCCTCCTTCAGAAGTTCTGTGACATATGGAGAGACCGGTTAGTTCCCAACAGGCCTACAAATGCTGATAGCATGGTTTTTTTGTGCTGATCTGCACAGGTAGTTTCACTATCGTTTTGTACACCAATTTTGCAGAATAAACACATGCACTGATATATTATAGTTACTGTTTTTTCACACCTGCTGCTCTCCTATGACAGGAGATGGCTTCTTCATATTTGCCAGCTGCGAGCAAGCGGTCTGCTTTCCTGCAATGCTGATGGGCCTGAACAGAGGGAGGCCAGGGGAGTATGGAAAGAGAAGAAGGGGAAACATTTTGAGATTAAAATACTACCAAACATTTACAGAAACGAATTTGACCCAAGCAACACAATCATCTGAAGGCACAGCTCAGTGTCTCACAAATCAGTCTGGGGAATGGACGAGTTACACATACTCCCTTTATAAAGAAAGGGAGTCCAGAAAATGTACGTCTTCCACATTCCGACCCCAAAGAATGCACATACGCTATAATTAAAGTGGAAAAAAACTGATTTGCACTTTGCTCTTATTATAATTCCCCAAACTAACAAAGTACAGGTTCTCCACACTGCTATAGCAAATGAAATCGCTTTAAAGTTGTTTGGGTTCCGTTTAATATTTCTAGATTTACATATACTCCTCATAATCACGCTGAATACTTGAGCAATGTGACAGTCACTCCGTTCCGACGAATTATAATCATTGTTTTCAGTGATCATAGCCCAGTGAAAATGACATTACATGTTGTGCATTGTTGACAGAACCTAAACCAAGGCTTAAAATTCAAAATAACAAATATTATCTAAATCCTGTTCTGAGAGCTACAAGTTCAGTCAAGACTGTAAATATATGCAGACCGAAATAATCACGCTATAGCAAACTGAACTGACTGATGCAAGCCTCAAGCTGACTTGCGAGGAGACATTGTGTTAGCAAACACATAAGGCAACTATCCAGGTAACTAGCCAGCTTGCTAGCTAACCATAACTACAATAATTGGCAGTCGCAATGTATCCGGACGTAATTACGTCCCATCTTTTGATTTCAACTCAAATTCATAAGATTGGGACACACTTTTCGAAAGGACAAAGATTAACATTGCTTGCCTCTGCCATACTCTTTACTGTGTTGGATAAGCTAAGCGGCTAACTCGATAAAGCCAGCTGGCTAAGCTAATGACAGCTAACCTAGGGTTGGCTAGCCAGCTACGTTAGCTAGGCATCAATGCTAAGCGAGAATATAAACACAAACTTACGAGGTTAAGGGGACTGTCTACCACCTCCATTCCTCAGTGTCAACGAGTATCAACCACATGAGAATATGTGTAGATATTTAAAGATGGTCATTGGCACCCATTTTTTACATCCGGGACCAGATATTCTGGTTTCGCCGGACAAATAAAGTCGCTAATAAGAGCAAGAACAACAACTTCCCTTATGACCATGGATTGAAACAAACACGTGACGTACAATATTAGGTTAATACCGTCACTTCCTGGGATTCAAATTTTCAAAGATTATTTGGGAATCACCGCAGTTACATGAAACACTTCACAAGTTCAAAGGTATTTGTATACTATAAGTAATATGTGACGTTGATGTATGAATAAAACTATTTTGTTAAATATGACAGGTCACTTAAAATTTCAGCTGTCCTTTTTGCAGTCGTGAGTAAATAAAGACAACACTAGAGGGAGCTTATGTTACGTCTAGTTCAGAAAAAACCCTGTACATCTTAGGCGAGTAATCGTGTAGACACGTTCAATGTTCAGCCATGAACATATGTATCTCTTTTGGCTATAGAATACAAGCGCTATGTGATATGTTATGGCCTGCAATACATAGTAGAACTACAGGTAGAATATTTATAAGCTTTATTAATTTTCACCAAATATTTTGGTGTCCTTTGTGTTACTGTACATCTCATCCCTCTGTTCAGTTTCGTTCGTTAAGAAAATACGCACATACAGACACACACACACCACGCACACAGACAGAGACAGACAGACAGACTTTACAGTACCTGTTTACAATCAGGTTAGAGCAACACTTGAGCACAGTCGGGTTAAAGATAAAAGAAGAACTTTTTCATATTGTACTGGTTGGGAATTCCCAACAGGGCATCACAGTCAGTTCAATCCTACCCTGTGAGACTGCTTATCTGATGATGTCACTGAGTCAAATAGCAGTAGGGGTGGTTGTAGCCTTAGCTTTCCAAGCCATACATAACTATGAATGAGAACACACAAAATAAATTTGATTTTTAAAGGTTTTCTGTGATGTGTAATTTATCATTAATTTCTTTTAGAAACTTGTCTTTTTATATATTTATTGTGTGTGTGTTTATATACATGCTTATATATACATCTAGCACACACATACACACAGACACGCACACACACAAACACAAACAGAGTGCATTTTTGAGGCACTACTTACAACTTGTGAGACGACACATACCTGATATTGGGTATACTAATGATCCATAACTAGCTCATCAGATGATCTCATTTGTCTAAACTCTATGAAGCCTGCCTTGTTCTTTCTGTCATCTGAGCGTGAGCATAAATATCTTGATTTAATGAGTTCTTTGCAAAGGCATTTCTGTTCTCTGTACAATGTGTTTGAGGGCACAGATCTTGGTGGAACTCAGTGGGTGTCTTGCGAGACAACAGACAAATGTGAATCGGGTCATAACTCATTGAAAAAAAAAAAAAAGAAGAAGAAAAAAGATGTCGCTCGTTCACGTACAGCGGGCTCTTGGAACAGCGCACTCCTTGTTCCAGAGGTGCAGCCCTGGTCTGCACCCATCCACACTAAAGGCCACCATGTCCTTGTAAGAGAGCCTTATAGTGAGAGTGCATTGCAGGTTATACATACAGGAATCGAGAGGAGGCTGAGATATGATAACTTCGCAGCGAAGCTGTGTCAGTGATAAAGATAAGGAATTCTCTGCCGTTGCCGATCTTTCCGCATCCCCTAATCCAAGTATATTTGAAAATGGTTTTCACTTAAATACAGCTTCTTGGTCTTTGTTCAAACAGCGCAGAGTGAGCTGAGAGCTCTAGAAAGTGGAGTAACCCTTCTAGTCTGCAGTTAGTGTTTGCTGACTGTCCTTCACACACTTCCTGTAGGCACTTTTGTTTTTCTCTTACTGTCAGTCTGGTTTTCAGAAGGTGACAGCTGCGAAAGGCCGGTAAGAACACAGTGGAATTTTAGAGTAGGAGGACAGACTGTGACGTGTCTTTTACCTGCGTGAAGGCTACTATGAAAAGTAGTGATGAGCCAGCTTAGTTCTCAGATCCTGACTCCTCAGGAGGTCAGAATTGAGCAGCCCACACTCTCTCAGGGCCTGACTGACCCTCCTCAGCTCCCTTCTTTTGTCTCACGGATGGGCCCTGTCCCGGCGGGCGGATTCTGCTTAGGCTGAGCATTTTCTGCTGAAGAGGTGCAGAGACAAGTTCCTGTGTGCTTTGGGCTGTCTGTATGGGGAAACCCACATAGCCTCCCACACAGAGTGTCCTAAAAGGGAGAAAGGGATTGGAAGGGACTTTGAATTCTCCCTCCTCTGAGACAATGGGAACCCCTCGGTGAGCTAATGTGCTTGACAAATACTCTTTTCTTTAAACTACACATGTTAATATAGGAGAGAGCTCCGGGTCCCTCAAGCACTGTCAGGTGTTTCATCCCCTTATGGATAACAGTCATCTAAAGATCTGTAATTTTGCAACAGTGTCCAACATAAAGTGTAGATATCCCTAGTTACTCGTTGTTTGACTGAACTATACGATCTGTGTTGAGGAAATAAAATTGGAACCATTAGTAGGTAGGACCACATTCACTGAATACACTGCACTGCATGTTACTGGACAAAAAGCATGTTTCATTTTCTGATTTTCTCTGCAGTGAAATTGAAATAACCAGTACAACATTCAGACATTGGGCGGTTTATACAGTTTTGACCCATCTGTATCTCAAGACTCCATTATACTTTCATCACTGTCTACTTCAAGAGTCTTTTTATCACATGACAATGATGCTAGGTAGGCGTAAACATGACATTATCCTGGATTTCATCTGAAACTTTGGAGTTACATCAGTATTTATATTCCCATATATTCATTTACCAAATATTATAATCCACAATGGTTTCCAATAAATAAATAAATACACAGTATTATTGGAAAACTAATGAAAGCACGGATTACGGCAAGCACATATCCCCAAATTAGATTAAATGGATCTCCTCTAAACTTTGAAGAAATCAATGGTCTCAAAAGTAGAGGCACCTATGAATTCATAATATCCAAAAATTGTCAAGTATTGATTTCCTTTTCTGCATGACCGGGGAATATTCCTGGTGCATTTTAAACATTACTCATATGTGGTTAATGATTTCATAAATTGCTAGTTTATATTACATTTGAGAGAGAGAGAGAGAGAGATTTACAGAGCTATAGGTATTATTGCAGTCATAACTCTACTGACTGAGGAAATTGCAATAAAATTTTAGGAATATTAATATTAAATATTTCTCAGAATCTGAAATAAATCTCATTGACTAAATGGATGGAAGCATTTGGTTTGAACTGTGTCTGAGCGTTCAGTAGTTTACAGTAAAAATCTCATCTATATCAGTTAGGGCTCATCGAGGAAAGTGCTTCACACTTCCCTCCTTTGAGTGCAGTTTTCCGCCATTGTCAAATACATGTTTGGAGTTTACAACGTCAATATTTGCCCTGGAAAAAGTATCTAAAACAAAACTTTGTGCGGTGGCAATTAAACCTAGCAAAATCACAGAATCTTGAATATCAACACAAACTTGAGTTCGTTTACTGTTACAGAAAAAAACCCCAAAAACTTTATTAGGTCACCATGCAGTGTTGAATTTTGCCGAGAAGTCAAATGAAAAATGTAGTGCTACGGAAACATCAGTATACGATATTATACAAGTGACACAACATTCTATAATCGGTCGCACTAAGTCTGTGATGCTCCTCCTGTTTCAATAAGTCCTTTCCTCTCTTTGCATGACGGTGTGCTTTTGAAAGTTGCTTTTTTTCCATTCTTTTCTCTTCTTTTTTTCTTTTTCTTTTTCTTTTTCGTAATCAAAACGGTAAGATACATCGCAAATGCAATTACCACATTTTAATCTAAAACAGTCATATAAAACATCTGATACAGTCATATCTGATGCTGTGTAGAGATGCATTCGGTAGGATGGAGAGAGTAACTGTGAGAGTGAGATGATGTGGGTGATTGGAGGAAATCCCCTGGCTGGTCTTGCCTCCTACAGTGTGTGGTGAGAAATTTGGCGCTGGACCATAACTGCTCTACAGTGATGGGATTTTCCTAATGCTTAAATAAGATTAGTGATCAAAAACAATTCGCTCCTCTTTGATCATGAGTAGATGTAACCACCCTCCTAAATTTTTTTTTCTGTTTTGTAGATATATGCTATATATGTGTGTTCTACATACTATGTGTGTAAGTGGTGAACGTGACATTAGGAACACTTGTGGGTAGCGTATCTTGAGTTTGAATTAAAAAAAAAAAAAAACCCTGTATAAAGTAAAACGTGATGTAGTCTCGGTGTTCAGTTACCTAACATATATCATTTTTTCCTCTAACCAAGACACTAAAAAATTGGTTATGCAAGTTTATGATGTTTTTTGATTGTATAATGACAAAAAACATATGCAAAAGGTATAAAATAGGATCATTCAATTATATTACATATTATTATAATGACACGCATCTGAAAACAAATGCGCGCACACGCGCGCACACACACACACACACACACACACACACAAACCTCAAGTTTGATACACTCCTACATCAAGTGAATACATGTACAGGGCGAATATCGTTAGATGCCATTTTACTGATAGTATGCTATCTGTAATTTAGCAAATGTTTCTGCAAGTGGAAATTCTTAAAGAGGCATATATTTCCCAAAATGTCTCGAGCTCGGAGAGAAAGAGAAATGCTTAAGAGAAAAAAAAAAAGTGCTTGCTCAGTCAGAAAGGAAAAGTAGAGTCCTCAGGTTAGATGGTATGTATGAGTATAGCAAAACCAAAGGACACGGTTCCATTCTACGGTGTAAAACGAAAATGAGACCACAACTGTACACTCTGAGAGGGGGGGGGGGGGGGGGGGTGGAGTTTGGGGGTGGGGGATGGGTGAATCATCTTCTTTGTAAGACAACAGTGAGATGGCTTGACAGAGAACATAACCAGTTGAAAATGAAAATCCTTTGCATACCTTATGTTTTTATCTAACTGTCTCTCTCACAGACACTTCTATGCTTTAGGAGGCCTCACTCCCCCTTTCCTCCCACCATCCTGGATGATGGCCATTCAACATAGCTAGTTGAATGAAATGCAGTTTGAGTGACAGGGCACATGGCCTATCAGTCTTTCGTGTATATTTACAAACGATATTCACATATACACCGCAGAACTGTGTTCTTGTTAAAGTGCATGTGGACCTATTCTCCATAGACCTGAAATAAACGACGAAACATAAACATGTTGCAACAAAAAGATGCGTGATCACTCTGCATCTTCGGCTTTATTAGTTAAAATGTAGATATATGGGTGTATAACCCTGTTTTACATACTGCTGTTCCAATCCAATCAGTGTATCATTATCTTCTTTCCAGACACAAACGCCTGCACACGCATATATTAGTACACCGGTTACAATGACATATGACAGGTAATTAAGATATGACCTTTGACTCCCCAGTGCAATAACTGTCATTTGATTATTCAGTAGTAGTGGAAGCTAATCAATCCTATGGAGAAAGACCAGAGGCAAGTTTACTTTTAATAAACCACAAGATTTTGGTTTCCGTCGGAACCTGCGCACACAAAACACCTTGTATGATTTTATTATCTTCCTCATAATGATTCTTGTGAGCTCACATTTCTCCTGAACAGAATTGATAGGAAACCATATCTGCCCTAAAGTACGTCTAATGGTGTTATAGACGAGTGGGAGCAACTGCGGGGAAATTTAGCCACCAAAGTCTTTCATTTAGCGGCAAATGAGTGGGAGGCAGAAACATTACGAGGTCCAATTTAAACAAAAAAAAAAAAAAAAAAAAGGAAAAAAGAAAAGTTGTTAATGTTTGTACATCAGAGTAGGAGTAAATTAGTTCACCTAAATCCCAGACTGCTAATATCAGTTAAAATTGAATGCCTATCAGTTGTTTCGGAGTGTGATTAGCAACTAGCTGGGTCACAAAGATGAGTTTTGAAAAAGAGGGACAGGTTGTTGGGATACATGACAACAAGCAAAAGTTGAAACAACAACCCACTGCCCCCCCCCCCCCCCCCCATCCCAAGACTCTCAAATTATTACAGTGTTGTAATAAGTAAGAAGGCAAGATTTATATCAGGTTTTTATCACCTTTGTGTTTGTTGCTATTTATAACAAACTTGTCCGACGATGTGAACTGAGGTAAAACGTAAACTTTTTTGGTGCTGACCTTTCTTAGGCACTCATTCTAGTAGTCATTCAATATCCGTATTCATCTCTCTCTCTCTTCCCGAAATCGCCTCCTTTGTGGATAACCATGTTAATTACTCCGCACCTGCGTTCCATCATTTCCGAAAAAAGTTATTATTTCATTGGATTCGCTGTCACTGGAGGAAAGGCTAAAATTTAAAAGCATTCACAATAAAAGATGTGGTGCAGGTGGCTATGGTCTTTTAAACTGCCTTTAATTGGTGAGAAATAGAACTCTGTAAGACTAAAATATGATTACTCGCTAATTTTAAACAACATGGTATTACTGATCTTATTACGTGTTTTATTGCCTCACTACGCTTGTTATTTTTTCAGAGGCCAAAATTGTTGGAGGGCTTTGATGCATTTTCGTCTAATATGTGCATACTCTACCAGAGAGAGGTAAAACAACACAAAACAGAACAAAACAAAACAAACAAACAAACAAAAAACCCCAAAAAAGATAATGCCTTAAACAATGCATTAACATGCACAACAAATTGTGATTGTTTGAAGATAAGGGCCCTGTTGCATTGACAGTGTGGCCTCGAGTCTCCACAGTTACAAAAAATGATTTGCGATATTTTAGCTGATCCTCCTTATACTCTTAGATATCTGCGCTATACTACTCTTATCATGTCAACATTGAAATAAATATTAAAAAAAAATAATAATAATAATCTCTGAAAACAGCTCCATCACTGGGTTTATTGATATGTCCCCTTCTAGTTTTTCATTGCAGACCTAGGAATATTAATGACCCCTTCAGCAAGGAAAATGTAATGAATTTAGCCTGGGTATAAAAGAGGAGAGAATTAATGTTTTTCTCAAACAAAGCAGCCATAGCTCAATCATTCCACAGGAAGATTCTCTGTAAAATATGGGCCACTGCCTATTCTCATATCGCTTGCAGAAAATTTAAGAGTGTAACGATCTCTCCCATCGCTGACATCTTTATAGATGTTGCAATACCGGCAATTGCAGTAATTCTATTTCAACTCAATTCAATGATCACTTTTGAACATTAATCTATCCTGACAAGATTTTCTCTCTTCTAATGGTTCAGCTGTTCTAAATGTCTTTGATTTCTCCACTGCCAAAGTCAAATTAATTCCCCTGCTTCCCATACCTCTGCATTTATCTGATGCCAAGGCTGTAGTGAAATATGAGGAGGGAATTAGCATCAGCTTTGGTAGGTTATGAGGATACTGTCTCAGAATAGAAACGATTCATAAGCTTATGTGACATTCTATCACCACTGGCAAAAAAGGATTATTTATAACCATGTTTTTTAATTACTTGTGAATACTTTTTATGAGTTGATCAACAATTATTGTCATTCTTATGACAGTACAGGCGAATTTGAAATTCTGTACTTTGCTGATTGTGACTCCAGTGCTGTTCCAAATAGTATGATGTTTCCAAACGATATATATATATATTTTTTTTTTAAAGGAACTGATACTTAGTACTGTGAAAGTCAGTATCACTGGAATAAGGCGTGACATTTTATGCATTCTCAATTGCAAAACAATTCAGTGAAGTCAGCAAAGTTCTGTTTTTTGTGAGTTCAAATCGAGATCTGAAATTTGAAATACCACATTCTCATTTTGTGCGCGATAATCTGTATGAAAATATCTCACTTATCTACACAGTTAGACAATGGTTGATTTGAGAGATCTTTTGTATGAATCATTTCACCAGTGTAATAACACAGTTCGTGAAATCAGTGCAGGAGTGTCCGTTTTTTTGTGGTCATGGTACTGTTGTTAAGATGTCAGCGAACATTAGAAACAGCAGAGGTAGAACACTATGTAGAAACTCTACAATACACATCCTATGATTTAATACATAAATTCTTAAATCAGATTTCACTATATGGGGTGTTAATTGATGTTAATGAAATTCTGGTGGTTCCTTCAGAATCCTAAGAGATGCTAAAGAAAATACTTCAAGTATTTTCTTAGGTGGGTGGGGACTTTTCACAGACTTGCTGTGGGGGAAGATGGGAGAAGCAACTGGTGCCTAAGACGACATCACACAACTCATGTTTTATTGTGAACCCTTTGGTTGTATTTCTGCATTTCCTCCAGAAACCACTGACACGGTGCTTATACTCCTCCATCAGCAGAAATTCATCCCACCAGTAACAGAAACAATAGTGGCAGCGCTCGTTACAACGGCCTGGCGCTGAGGGGCCCAGTTTGACGTTTCCTGCCCGACCCACAGGCTTTTACCAAGGTTTGGGGGGACGTTAAGTTGATGTTTAGCTGACTCGGTCTAAACCTCGGGCTGCAGGACATCTTGTTGTCCAATCAACAACTCCTCCGTCATGGTCACTCTGAGGGGTTGGGTCCTTTCTCCAGGTTTCAGGGATGAGGACAGGAGCACCCTGGGAGCTAATTGGACATGGCACGTTACAAGCTGAGAACAAGCTAAGTGTAGTGGGCCGTCGGAAGAGACTGATTAGCAACTGGGACTCTTCCACAGCGTAAGCGTATCGTCAGTTCCTGTGTCTGGTTAAACATTAACGCGCAGGCTAAAGCTCGGATTCTCCGACATATCCTGAGCCATGCCGAGACCTAGGCTAAAAAAGGATGTGGGTGCTTTGAATATAGAGCTGTCTGTCAAGGCCCTGTCTTGCCACACAAAGCCATCAATCTGTTTCTCTTTGTTTTACTGAACACAACAAGATGGCAGTGAATGTCAGAGAAAATTGCCCTGTCTGTACTTTTTACTGTATCGGGGACATTCATGCACTGAGAGGATAATGAAGTGTTGTGAGTGGCAGGAAGTAGGACGAGAAAGGAAAAATTTACAGAGCAAAAAATATGCGTTCTACAAAATGGCTGAGAGGAGAAGAAAGTGTCAGCTGAATGCACCGAGGTAGCTATGCTTCATCCCTTTGTTTAGCCTGACATTCACAGAGAAGAAAAAAAAAATAAAGGCTTGGAAAACATCTACAATGATTTATTATATAACACAGAGATCTAATATTCTAAGGATGCTTTTTGTCCTCGTTAATATTAACTGTGATATCGAAGAGGGCGTCTCTGTCTCTTCCATTTTTTTTTTTTTTTTGGGTAATGTAAGATAGTGCTTTTCACAGATATGTAAAGTGAATCATAGCAGAAAATGACACACTCATGTTGGCTTTAATGCCCGGCAGAGTGGTCAGATTCCTGGTCCTGGATGTGAGTAGACGCGCAGTGCCATCTGCATTCACCAATGATTATCTTTATGAAAAGTACTGTTAGAGAAATGTACTGAGGAGAGCACCTGAACTACAAATGTGCTATAATCACAGTTATTCAGGCTGATGACCTACAGAGGACATTGCTCCATTAATTCTTTAAGCTGACCTTTTCTTCCTGAAGTAGATACCAGCAGTGTAAAATGGATTCACATACCTGGATCGGTTAACCTCTTTTCTTTTGAATTATCTTAAACAGTTAAAACCTCACTTTGTCTTGCAGGGAAATCAAATTATACTATAGTGTAAGATGGTGATAATCTGGTGATGCCATATTGCAAAGGCATAGACATGCACATAATAATCAATTATATCAAAGCTTAGATACAAATACTCAGACCATAGACAGAAATATGCATCTTAATGCAACAATCACCAGGTTATTGGCATTGATGGCAGGAGTATACTATGTGTCCTTATGTAATCCCTACTATTCAGTTTTCATTAAATGATGAGCCCCATCAACTACCGAGAGTTTTATATCTTATGCTTTTTTTTTTTTGAGTGCATACAAAAACCACATAAGAACAATAAAGAACATCAGAGTCTGAGAACAAAGAAAGGATGGAATTCATATTGTCTTCTTCCCCCCTCTGTTTAATTAACAGAGATGGGTCATTAGGGGGATTGTGAATGGGGTAACCAAACCCTGTATTAAAACAAACACAAGCAGGAAAATGAGCAGAACACACTCATTTACTGATAAACTTTCACCATTATTAGCATCATTAAAGAATAGGATAGTCCAAGCAATAACAGCTTATAGAATTACACCAAACGCAGGGAATATTCTTCCATGCTAATGAGGTGCTCTTCTGAGATTTGTCTTAATGGGGTTCTGCCGCAGCGTTATTGCCGGCTTCGCACCGGATCCGTCCGCGAGGAAAAGAGGAGAGTCCGATACCAGCGTTGATGTAATTGTCAGCTCCGAGTCTCGACTTAGGCGCCGTGATTCATCTCCATCCAAATGAACAGAGACACCAGCCTCCTGCTTCTCCATCATCATCTAGAACCCCCCAAGAATTCCCTGGAAAATAATAAATCGTAGCTTCATTTGTAACTGTCAGAAGACTCACTGCTTACTTCTTCTCTCCAAATCAGTGGCATCAGCACACAACTTGGAACTTTGTGAAGTTGTTTATAGTCACAGCCAAAGGTGTCATTAGTGTTTTAAGGTGTAGTCAGTCTATCTGTCCAACTGAAGTAATGACTCTGTTGTCACTCTTAAGTAATGATAAGAGAGGAATTACACACACACACACACACACACACACACACTTTCTTACTCTCCCTCATACCAAGCTCCCCTCCTTTATGTTGTCTCTTTTTCTCTTGTTAATGACAGGACTCCAAACCGTCAGACCCTCACAGAGGTCATCCATCTTCCTCGGACATCCACCCACACGAGCTGGATCGCTCGCACCCACTGATCCCTCCGGCCAATCCTGGTCTCTCTCACTAAACCATAATGCCTGTGTCAGGCCTGTAGCCCTCCCAGCCCCCAGTGATTAATCATCATTTGGAGAGTGCTGCCGGGATGCTCAGGAGAGGGGCCGGCCCCTGCAGGTGGTAGTTGGGCTTGGGGAGAATGGGTTTGCTACTGGGCTTTTGTGTCCTCTCCCCTGGAGCATAGGCCTGTGGTTCAGGTTTGTACTACTCCCAGAACTCAGGAGTGGGCAAAGAGAGAATCCATGAGAGTTATTCTCAGAAACAAAAATAATCCCTCCTCTGAAAATGAAAAAAATTACACTCACAAAAAAACCCAAAAAAAAAACATGTAACTTATTCCGAATAGTAGATCTGACTCATTTTCAAACAGTGAAATTACGATAAGTTGCATGTGAATTCTAAATTTGAGACCAAATATGACTGTGGGCAGTGCTGTCTGGCTGACTTTGGGGATGGAGCCTTTCTGGGGCAAGGCAGCTGCTGGAATCACACAGATGTGGAGCACACCAGGCCTTTGTGATGTTGTGGTGTGTGTGTGTGTGTGTGTGTGTGAAGGGGGAGGGGGGGCACAGAGGAGTTATGGTAGATTACAGTAGCAGAGTAGGGCCACTGGAATCACACAGATGTGGCGCACACCAGGCCTTTGTGGTGTTGTGGTGTGTGTGAGTGAGTGTGCGTGTGTGTGTGAAGGGGGGGGTAGTGAAGAATTATGGTAGATTACAGTAGCAGAGTAGGGTCACTGTATGTCACAATATCACATTATGAATCTGAGCTAGGCCTACTGTCTGCTCTGTTCAGTAAGACAGGGCCCTACCTGTGGTATCAACTTTGGCTGGTAAAACATTCCCTTTCATTATATAATAATATGCATCATCCATACGCTTGTATTAAAACCAATCACTAAAATAATGAATCTCTATCACAGACTTACCCTGACTTGTTTTTCAGTTGTTTATATAGTGATTTATCAATACATGCGTACATACTTATGAATACATGTTTATTTTCAGAATAAATGATAAATTACATACATTATATTCATTTGGATCTTAGACAAATAAAAATCAGCATGCTTCTATTTCCGACCAGTAAGGATGATTAAACTAGGGGTGAACGCTGAGGTGGCATTTAATAGCAGTGTTTAATATTTGCAAGGCACTGGTTCATAAAGACTTAATGACGCTGATGCGCGCAATCCATTACTGGGCACATCAGAGATGATGGATTCTCTGGATAATGAGTAAACTTTGACTGAGGCTACAGCCATGCACAGACTTTAAGAAGGGGCTACATTTCCAAAATACTGGCATTAAATTAAAGAACGATTTAACAAAGTCATTTGTTACCACTCTCCGACACCTTGCCATGTCTGCAGAGGTGTCTGAAAAAGTCAAAGCCTCATCATTTCTGGATCCCTAACAGGTAAAGATTAACATCTTTAATGGTTCTATTTGCTTAATGTTCTTCCGCGTAAATTTTTCTTCTAAAGAATGTTTGTGAGCTGTCTTTGCTACGTTGTGTTTAAAACCTTTTTCTTCGACGTTAACTCATTAACTCACATTCTTTATTGAATAATGTTATGTTGTATTTTTCAGTGCATACATTGAATAATAAGAACTATTTATGTATAACTGGTGTTTATAGTGTCATTTTAATATTTCATAATATTTAATATTTACTTTACATTGTTTCAGTTATGCCCCTTGGTTTGATGTTTACACAATTTAATGGAACCCGAACACAGAGCAAGTGTGCACCGCAAGTCACAGAGACCAGAGCAGTTCAAAAAAAATATTGCCTTTTTTTTTTTTTTACGAAACGGCCGATGAAAAGACACAGGCAATTACAGAGAACAGAGAGGTCTTGCGTCTTCATTGTTTAACAGAACATTAGTGTTAATGAGTGTTCATGCTAATAAAGAAGGCAAAAGTCAATGATGGAAGGAGGGATGCGTAATGAGAGAGACGGCGCTGGGCTCTGACCCACGGTGTTAGCGGCCACCGCCGTGCGTCCCAGGCCACAGAGAGTGGGAGGGGGGCTGTTTGAGCATTCCAAACCGCAAACTGTCATTACACAGACACATCTCACCTTACCCCACCCCCCCCCCCCCCCCCCCCCCGCCCCCCCCCCCCCCGGGCTTCTCATCGTGTCACAACCGTACACCGCTCCGCCGCTCTGCCTGCTCTGTAATACTGCGCTGTTGGAAAGAGAATTTGTACGATGAGAGTGGTGTAATGCAAAGGCATTTTGTGGCATAAATGAAAAAAAAATACCTCAATAAATAAATGAATAAATAATAAATAGATAAATAACAGGATAGATAACAAATAATGTTCACAAGTGGTCAAGAGAGACGACAAAAGGTTGTTTTGGTGGCATATAACCTTAAGATACTTAAGTGTGGTTTTTATAAATAATGTGTACATAGTAAAATCGTGACTGTTATTTCCAGGTATGAAAGTCGAGAGGTATTTTAACTACATACATTCACATTGTTACTTGGGACAGTGTGCTTTTTTAGAGTACTTTTATAGGTGCATTTACTCTGGTGAACATTAATATATATTAATGCTGATTTTAAAAATATATATATATATATGTGTGTGTGTGTGTGTGTGTGTGTGTGTGTGTGTGTGTGTATGTGTGTGTCTGAGCATTCACACAGAGCGGTGTGATGTGTGAATGTATGTGTTGAGTGTGTGCGGACCACCTCGCTCCAAGTCTGGCAAGTGAGTGACACCAACACCTACAGTTTCCTCCATCCTACCATCCCAACCACAGCAAACGGCTCAGAGCTCTCTCCCATCATTACCATGACAATTTCAATGTCAAAGATGCAGCTCACATAAGGAGCAGCCCTATTGTTTAGAGTTTTGTTGTGGAGTTACTTGACTGTTACACCCACTTTAAAAAAAAAAAAGAAAAAGAAAAAAAGAAAAAAGACAGACAGATAGACAGAACCCCTCATATATACCCCCCTCAGAATATAGATTATCACTTTGCAGGGAGATTAGATCAGATGTGGAGGACCAGCCATCCCAGGAGTATCTCTGCAGCAGGCTGTTGCTAGTGGAGCTTTGAAAGTGTCTTCGAGGAGCCCACTCACGTTATGGGGATTCACAAAGAGGCACTTCACTCCATCCAGGCTGATAATGTGAGTACAACACTCATGGCATTGCTAAACCAATGTTTCTTCATGTGTTTCAGTGACTGCGTTTGAGTGTATGTGCGTGTGTGTGTGTGTGTGTGTGTGTGTGTGTGTGTGTGTGTGTGTGTGTAGGCTTTAATGTGGAATCGCATGCGGCATGTTTAAAGTCAGGGCGCACTACACTTTGTTCTGATCGCAGACCAGAGACCCCCTTACAGATAATCTGGAGAACGTGTTACTTCAGGGCATAAACTGTAACAGTGTAAAATTCTTTAAAAGAAATGTATAAGTCCTTCTATGGCTATCATATCTGTTTTGCATGTTTTTCAGTGCATTTCAAGTAGTCTTCAAGGCTGACTCTTTCATTGCAATTGGGAGTGAAAATTATTTTAAGAACTCATATTCATCTGACAGCATAAATAATTCTACATTGACAGATTTTATTTTATCTGGTTTGTGCAATATTAGACTACATATTTTAAGAAAGCTCTCCAAACTATTGAGAATGTGTGTATTCATTTCCCAGGAATTGGTGCGCAAAGTTTCACATCTATACCGTGAAAACTGATATTTAGTACTATTAATCAACCCACATTGGATCATCTAAAAGTACAAATTTGAGAGATGAAAAAATGTTTCTGAACTACAATCATTCACCCAAATTGCTGAGGGATCTGGTATTCCAAGGCCAGGAAAATCCTTAATGTTTCTATATGCCCCAGCTTTTAATTGTCTCTCTTTCTATTATTTCCTTTTATTATCATGATATGTTCTATAAAGTTAATGGCAGTAGCACATAATTGGACTCAGACTGAAAAAAAAAACAACAAAAAAAAACAAAAAATTCTGAATTTATTTGTGAGCTCACCCCACACATTATTTCCACAAACTGCAAAGCTCTTTGATGGTGAGCATCTATAGAAAAGTAACACCTACACAAATTCACTAAGAAAAACAGCCTCCTACCCGATAAAGGGCGAAAAAAAAAACCACACAATGCGTGTTGTGCGGAATCTCCCACAGCTGAGTCTTTAGAACTAAGCCAGCACAAGAGCAGGTTGGTGTCCATTCACTCGTCTTTAACAAACCTAATCTGAATTTTGTGGGCGTAGCTTGACAGGTTGCTTTATGTTCCCTTGTCATATGCCTGACCAGTGTTTTAAGAAGCTTCACTAAGAATTCTATTCCCGTTGCAGTTTCTCACTCCTTCCTCCTCGTCTCCTTGATAGATACTCCTAATATTCTATCATAGGAAAAATATTCCACGCCTGATCATTGTGACTATTATTACAAATTTCCTTCGTTGGGCAAGTTACACAAATATAGTTTATAATCAAACTGCAAAAAAAGAAAAAAAAGATGAAGAACGGTCATTCCTCGCTCGTAATTTTTCATCTGAAGTGGAGATAGGAAACGTAAACAGACAGCGTGGGGAAATTCATATCATACTCAAGGGTTCTCGATGTTCTCATGATCTGCGTTCATTTCAATAAGAATTTCAAATGGAAACACTGAGTAACTGAGTGCAAAAGAAAAAGAAATACAATGCAGGGCAGAAAGTGAGAGAGAGAGAGAGAGACAGGGAGAGAGAGACAGGGAGAGAGAGAGAGAGAGAGAGAGAGAGAGAAAAGGTCATTTGATACATCCTCATGTGCAGGAGTCATTTGACCCCTTGTGACACCGAGCACATGCGGGAGAGAAAGCTCCTGAATTCACCAGCCGTCGTGTGTGGGTGCAGCGTGCTGTGAGTCTACCGTTTCTCGGCAGGGATTGCCAGAGCCCCACGGCCAATGGGCATTGAGAAGGACCCTGCCCGGTCTGCCAAGACAGGCCACTTCTGCACAGTGTGCAAACATTTTTGCATCTGTGGGCGTACAACAAAAGACAAGAGCATTTCAAGAAGTTTCCTTATTTCATTTGTGGGGGCGTATGCAAGAATCCTTGAAAATGTGAACCATTCAAATGCGGCAGTTTGTGACATAGATTGTCACTGTTCTAAACACACTTTAGCGCTTTTGTAACTGCTAGGCAGCTTCTTCGCTTGCAATACAGCCACGATTATTCATTGAGAACAAACAATATTGTGATTTAACAATGGCGGTTATAATTGTACCAAATGCTGATTTCTTATCTTTCTGGTTATGAATGTTAATGGTCAGTTTATTATTTTCAACACAAAGTTGAATAAAATAAAATGAAATATAGTCATACTTCATAAATAGGGCACAGACTATGAACATGCGTGTCTGTAATCAACCCTGACTACAACCGCGCATGGAAAATGACCTGCTGTACCTCATAAAGCCAAAACAATTTGTAAACGTAAGATAAAAATTCACGCTCAACTCACAGCTTTGTCAAGCATTTCAGGTCATCCGTGGTGAAAGGCTTGTGAGAGAGAGGGCAGGTATTAAAATAGCCTGTAAAAAAAAAAAAAAAGGGCAGAGGGGGTTCATTACCTTTGGCTCATTATGGATGTTCAGGCATTGAGACAATGTTTAAAGGGCTTTCCCCATTAACAGCCACTGACAAGTCCCTCTAATCAGCAAAGCCAAGGCCGTTCAGTCACTGGCCTGTCACATTACTGCCTGCAGGATTTATTCACCAGCGCGCCGTTGGGTCTAAAAAATGCCAGCATTGCCTGACAAACCTGCGGGCTTCTTTGGCACTAAACGTCTCCAGGCGAGAATGTAAATGTGGCATGTCGCCTGCTCTGGCCCGCTATTGAACGGTCGGGGTGATTTGCGGAGCCACACTCCAGTCGATATCCACTGAGCTGTCATTATGACGGCTTACGGAACACGACCTCTTAACTAATAGCTTGGCTGAGTGACAGTGGTGATAAAAGAATTCAGCTCAGACTGTGTAAAGCAGAAGGATCCATGAGACTGGGAATAGATGGAGATCACGATAAATCACACTCCACATGACTGACACAGCATTGGCAGAGTCTGTGCTCTGTGTTAAACCGCTTCGTAAGAGAATGCTGAATGCCAACACCGCTGTGAATGGAACCACCGGGTTTTATTACTAAGTATAGATGCCAGTTCCAGAGAGCAGTATCCTGAAGGTGCTCTGTCAGAGATAAGACAGAAAAGCCGGGCTTTGATTCTTTAACTATCTTGTATTATTGTGACTAATGCAGCGTAGCATACGGAAAAGGAACTTAACAGACTGTTTTCAAGCCAAAATTTGCATTTCACGGTTCTTGCAAAATCACTCCATGAGATTTCAAGGATTGAGTAAGAAGAAGTGCTAACATCAGATGACTCTATGACCACTGGCGCTATGGTTTCATTAAGCTTAAGGAAATCAGTGCCAAGGAGCAATCATCACCAGCACACTTTGTTGATGGTGACAGTAACACCATCATAAAAATAGCCCATGTTTGCAGGGGCGGTGACAAAAATACATGTGGTACAATGACAACGGAAGCCTGGCGATATTTAGGGGTTTTAGAGGCCTAAATAAATACTCAGAGGAGGAACAGAAGTCTATGCTGAAATTTCCTGTACTGCATGATGAATTAGAGATCATACCATGAACTCACATCTATAGAAAATGAGCTGTAAATAATATTAGAACAGACCTGACTGCATATCCAGCCTCAATAAGAAAAGCAATTCATGTTAGGTAGCATTCACACTGGGGCACTGAAGGATTAAGATTAATTATTTTTAAAAAAGTCATTATTCCTTCTAAAATAATCGAATAACACCGACAAAAAGAGCCTTTTGTCTATCATCCAGAAGCTGGTCACTCAGATACTGTTGTGAATTTTCCTTTATGCGCTGAGAGCAAAGAAACTTTACACATACAATCTGTAGCATTCTTCTTTTTATAGTGAGGTGTCCTTAACATGCTGATGAAAGTGAAATTTACTGTTAAGCAAGGACAGAGGTAACATTCATACTGTCAGAGAACTACTGTGAGAGTGAAGAGTTGAATAAGTGTTTGTAGCCAGTCTGGATGAAAGAAATTTAGAAAAAGAGGACTTGAAAGAGTTATGAAGTTTATGAACGGCAAGAATACACACACACACAGACACACAGGCACAGACACATACACATACACACACACACACACACACAGAGGGAAAAAAGAAAGAATTGTTTATGTATGGCACCTAGTTGTGTCAGTGGATTCTGAGGACAGAAACAGAGGGAAGCAAGAAATTTGATTAAGAATAAGCAAAATCATAGAGAGTAATTTTAAAACAGAATATCAGTAAAAATGAAAAGGCCAACCACATGCCTCCTTTTGTTGTTATGGTATCTGAAAAGTGCATTAGGCTAATCAACAGGGGAGCTGCAATAAAAAAAACGCGGTTGTTACGTTATGGAAATGCTGCTGCAATATGGATTTTCTTCTGAAACCTAGAGAAAAATGGACACAATAGTTATGAATCATTCCTTATACAAACATTGTCTCTGAATATAGTTCACTGTTGCGTTTTATTCCGAATGGTATGGTTGGGATTGATATGAAGCAAGTGGACGGAGATACCTAGAGGATTGCGATAGCTTCTGACAAACAAAGAGAATTATAATTTTGACAAACAAAGAGAATTATAATTCTGGCCTATAATTAGCGAGATTAATATATGTGTGAATTAGGCTAATGTGACGAATTGAGTACTTCCTGCTACTATTCATATCAAAGTTCTTCAGAAAGAGAAGAAAGAAAACTAAAAAAGACTCGGATTTAGCAGCAACCTCGTAGCACGGTAGGCCTACACCTGGGATCAGTTTCGGAAAAGACGTTTTAATTGTAAACGAGGGCTGCACTGATAATACACCAATCGGAGTAGACGAATTAGAAACGTTTAAACTGGAAGGGCTTCACTAAAAAGTCAAAACAAGTGTAACTTTGCATGCTGTGTTACGAGTAGAAGTACCAACATAAAATATCTTCCTTTAAATCTGCTTTAACGAGCGTCTGCACCGTCATTCAGGACAGGCCTAAATCTATCCTACTGACTAATATTGATATGACCTCGAAAAACGCACGTATTAATATGGCATGCGGTTAATTAATTAAGAGCGCGTCGACTGGGTCAGTGGTCTTGACCTGATTTATGTGTGAAGTGTGTGTATATGATCATGATTCTCAGTATATCTTCCGTGAACTGCTCGTCCTCAATAACAGCATAACTCAGTTGAAAGTTTTGGTTCTAGAAACGGGGAGTATGGTGTTGGAAATAAAACTCTCCGGGAAGTCTGTTCTTTGCCTGTGTGTGTGTGCGCGCGCGTGTTTGTGTGTGTACATAGCCTGTGTGTGTCTGACATATCATTACAGGAACAACCATTTTTAAAGATTCGATGCTTTGTTTGAAACACATGAAATGGAAATGTAATGGAAAATTTATCTCGAAATGTACAACGTGGTCTACATTATAGTGGTCACTTACTGCAGCCAGACACTTTCACTGTGCTTAAATTCCACCCTCATCTTCCTCCTCCCCCATTTCTCTTACTGACAGGTTTCTAAACCCACGGGGGAATTTCACTTCTAACGTCTTGTTTCTTGCATTATTTTTGTCTCGCTTCTATACCCTCACAGCGGAAAAACAGCATCTATATTTAGATAAATGGACATATACCTGTATGGCGACCTATTATTTGTTTGGTCATTTAGATGGACATGCAGGATGCGACTACGTTTGATTATACAAAGCCAAAACAAAATCATCATAAAGTTAAAGAAAGAAGACCTAATTATAATAATAATAAAATAAATAAATAAAATAAACATGTGGCTTAACTGTGATCTTATCGGCGTGCCACGTTAGACCTGGGACAGTAGACAAGTTCTTGATAGAAGTTGGACTTCCTAAGGACACCTTATCGGCTACTTTCTCACAGTGCCCACACTGGCATATTTTGCGCTCTGGACGCACCAAGATTTACCGTGAGAGGCCACTAGAGGGCAATCAGATTGGTAACTGGACTAATAATTGTCATAAAACTAGATCTTCACTAATAATAATAATAATAATAATAATAATGATAATAATAATAATAATAACAACAACAACAACAACAACAACAACAACAACAACAACAATAATGCTGTTATCTTCATGTATTCTTGCTAAAATAAATTAATAATTCCGGTGACAAGTCACTGGTGTTTTAACTGTGCGAACTAAAACTGAAGACCACATTTTCCAACTTTGGGGGTAAATACGGAACGTACCTAAATCTGGTCCCTCTTTCCAAAAACATATTCAAATAAGTCTAACACACTTTCCGACAGTAATTCAGCAAATGTAAAAAAAAATTCCGTGATTGTGCCTCTCATTTGATTGTGGTTTTCAGATGTTGGTTGAGCGGCTTCTCTTTGCTCGACAAGATTCGTCAGTTTCCGATGCTCATGTTCCGGAATAAGCCCCATATTTGTACTCATGGGCGTTCTTTTATTCACCGGATAAAGCCATTTATGGTTTTAAAGATGAACCGGAATTCCTGATTAAGAGGGATGCATCTCACAGATTTTTTTGTGTAAAGGTACAAAACTGCAAGTCTAAAGTTTGCAAGGGCTATATTATACATTGAGCCTAACAATTAATTCCAAAAGATCTTTCTCTTTTTTCAAAACGGACATATTCAGAGACAAAACGCTTACGCTCCTGTTTTCCGTAGAGCATACTGTCCGCTCTCACAAGTGCTTTCTCCATTGACAAGTACCCTTTGATGTCGTCACTGACCAAGACCCAATCATCTGTCCTAGCACCACCTTCCCTTAACAATCCAGTCCATGTATGGTCAGTGACGTAACGGCACATTCAAAGGCTCCCCATAAATACATATTACCACTACCAACATCACAAAGATCTGTTATTCAAGAAACAATCCAGCTTGATGAGGCTTCCCTTGATATCACAGTAAATTGTGCTTAGAAGTCTTTTCAGATGTAATAACTTTGTGAAGAGGAGAGATCGTTAAAACAGTCACTCATTCAACACTTAAAAGTAGAAGAACATTTGAAAGTAGGGACTCTCGAAACTGAATGATGACAGCTAAAACTTTGGAGAAAACCCCCGTTACTCTCGGCGGGTTTGTGCACCCTCTTTCCGAGGGCATCTATTCAGTGGACGATATTGCCTCCACTTTGCCTGCCTCGGTTACTATCTTTCCAAATGGTGATTTAGGAGGACACTACGATCAGATCAGTAGTGCTTCAGGAGGTAAGCTTAATCAACTCATCATTACGTTACATGTCGTTACTTGCTCTGATGTACATTACTCAAATAACCGTGTGAAGAGAGAAAAAGTTATCATTCTTGAGGTTGCACGTTTGTACTGAAATTCGGTTGGAGTAATAACACACGTGCTTATAATGCTTAGTATGATCGTACTCAAAACATCAACAGAATGAAATGCAAAGACGCATCTCTTCCTGTTGTAGACACCTGTCAACAGCAGTGGGAAATACACAAGACTTACAAGACATGCAATAGATTTTCATGCCATGAACACATAACGCTCTTACTCAACAAACTGTTCCGATGTTATCTCTTGCAGATGGTTTGATTAACGGGGACATGAGCACAGAAAAGCGCTCTCTCGACTTACCATACTCCAGCAGCTTCACGCAACCAGCGGGTCCACGCAACCAAACTTTCACCTATATGGGAAAGTTTTCCATCGATTCACAGTATCCCGGCAATTGGAATCCAGAGGGCGTCATTAACATCGTCAGCGCTGGAATCCTGGGCATGACCCAGGCGTCCTCGGCATCTTCGTCCCCAGCATCCTCTGTCTCACCAAACCATTTCTCTAGCACTCTGAGCTGCACCATGGCACAGAACCAGGCGGACATGGACCACATCTACTCTCCTCCTCCACCCTACTCGGGCTGTGGAGAGGTTTACCAAGATCCATCTGCGTTCCTTTCGACTTCCACCTGTCCAATTCCCTACCCTCCACCTTCCTACTCTTCCCCTAAACCAACCACAGACTCTGGTCTATTCCCCATTATTCCAGACTATGCCGGCTTCTTTCAACCCCCTTGCCAAAGGGACATTCAGTCTATCCCAGACCGAAAACCGTTCTCCTGCTCACTGGAGTCATTCAGGGTTCCCCCACCTTTGACTCCCCTTAACACCATTAGGAATTTTACTTTGGGTGGACCAGCATCTGAGGGACCTAGGCTTCCCACGGCATATAGCCCTCAAAATTTACCCCTCAGACCAATTTTGCGTCCAAGGAAATATCCCAACCGACCGAGCAAGACCCCCGTCCACGAGAGACCATACCCATGTCCAGCGGAGGGATGCGACAGGCGATTCTCCAGATCCGACGAACTAACAAGACACATCCGAATTCACACTGGTCAGAAACCATTCCAGTGTCGGATATGCATGAGAAACTTCAGTCGCAGTGACCACTTGACCACTCACATACGCACGCACACAGGTGAAAAGCCTTTCGCTTGCGATTTCTGCGGGCGTAAGTTTGCCAGAAGCGACGAGAGAAAGAGACACACCAAAATTCACTTGAGACAAAAAGAAAGAAAATCATCGTCGGCTTCTTCTAACAACGCGAACTCGGAGCGCTCCATCACCATCGGTTCATCATCAGGAATCTGCTCCTCCAGCTCCAACCAATAAGACTGCATCTCAAGTTTTTTGGACAGTTGAAATTCAACACTATGGGACAATAGTTAGTACATCGACGTATTATCTTTAACAAAGCAAAAGTGGAACAGAGGTTTTTTTTAAACCTTGGACAGTGCCGGATTAGATTGAGATGGGGCATTTCATTGTGTGAATTCTCATCAGGCACGTTTCCTCTTTGCCTCAGTCACACTGACTGACAGGAACGCACTTTGTTTGACAATTTAGATCAATTAATTTAATGTACTTGTTTTAAACACAGGCGATAAGTTTTTTCTGTTCTTTTCTTCTTCTTTTTTTAAAGAAAAGCCGAGTGAAAACGTCACAATCATTCCATGACGGAAATTAACAGACAGAACTAGAGACTGTACCAAACTTAGACCTGGCAACAAACGAGGTTACGCGACGAAAAGCTTGCAATAATCTGGAAATGTTTTAAATGAACTGCTTAGCGAGTTATAACATCTGTTTAATTTCTTCCTTTACTGTGCCTTTTGTGAGTTTGTGTACATAGCAAATACATAGAGATCCAAGGGAGCTTTTAATTGAATTGTATACATGTTCTTTAATATGAAAGCCTTTTTTGAAGTATATTTTTGTACACATTGTTTCGTGTCACTTCTGGAAGTGTTGCATGGTAAAATATGAAATGTAAATAATTTAACTCATAATAACTCGACATCTGTTTTGTGATTGTTTCAACTGAAATGTGTAGGCTACGTGGTATGAAACAACTAACGCGTCAACTGACCTAATTACATTTTGTCCAATTAAAATGAATAAAAGAAATAAAAATGATCGGTAAATTTAACCTTGTGGTACACTTTGTACATCAGTAGTACCCTATAACGGTGGTAGGAAATATTGAAACAGAACAAGGGGAAATCCCATCCGCACAGCCAATTCTGACTCATCGTTTCACAAGGGCATGCACCCACACAATGTGGTGTTTACAGTAGTCTACAGGAGTTGTCATAGATGTTCAATTTCATGTCACCTGTCAATGTTTGTATAGTTTAAATTTCATAGGCAGACAAATGTATAACAATCGAGAGCTTAGTCATCTCTGACACATATGAGAGAGCAAAGATATTATATTCATTCAATTATATATCAGAGCATCCGAACCTTGATGAGAAAATAAAGTAAACAAAATGTTTAACTGTGAAAAGAACTACCCGAATGAAAATCAATACAAAGATTGGGTTTTTTTTGTCAGTAAGCTATTTTGCTGTATGAAGCAAAACGTCCCAAATTAACATAGGTTAGCGGACTGACAGACAGCTCCAGTTTAACAGCTGAACATAAAGACCTGGTTGAACAGAAGTGTGTCATAGACAGGATGCATTCTGTAAATCTGCTGTTATTGTCTAAAAGCCGAATGTAACTCAACACCAACTCAGGTATGAACAGGGACGATCCCTCGCTGCAGCAGGAAACCATACTGCTAAAGCCGTGGGATATGGCATTTCAAATCTTTGTTTGGCATTTAGAGAGTCTGAGAGGAATATGTATAGAGCATAAACATAATCTCATAAATAACTGAGTCACAGGAAGACAGCACAATGGCCTAAATAGGAGTGTGGGGGAAACTGCTGATTTGACTTAATACAAGACAGGAGCTGCACATGCACAATTTTGATTAACAAAGAAGTGGCCAACACAAGACCAGAACAACACTACTGTTGCAGCTGAATCACTCATATTGAGGCTCACCGAGGTGAATGCTGGCACACTTTCCCAAACAGATGAATGGGTGGAGGGGGGGGAATTAAGACAAATGACTTGAGAACCTGTTAAGTGCTCAATTTTGAACGTCAGGATCGGTTTTGCTCTTACAAGACACCTTTGTTCTTTTTACAGACAGTCATACAATGACTCAAAGCACTGCACAAATCAGACAGACAATTACAGGGAATTACAGAACAGATCGAAATCTCTGATTATTATGAATGAAGTTGCATAACTCTGTTCCAACATCAGTTTAACAAGGATGGGCCGTTCTTCTTCCACGGTCTCTCAGCTTAACACCAGCGCATTCCATTTGGCAAATCAAGCCGACTGGGCTCCGCGTGTCATATGAAGGTGTGATGAATTTTATGTGTTAGGCAATCTGGGATGAGAAATTACATGTCTACTTGATACTCCTGAGGTACATTATCTTACAAATAATCTGAGGGCCGTTGGCTTCCATCTTCCAATCTCGTGACATGGTGCTGGTCTCTTATAGAGGCACAAAACCTTTTTTTCCCCCCTTCTGAATGGGTAAAAATCCAACTTAAAATATATAATGATAATAATGAGACTCTGACACTAATATCATAAACTCCAACCGTCCCTTTGCTGATCTATTCGGTTTGTCAGGCAGTGGTGTTTTGCTTTAGGGGCCTAACAGTGCTGTGATAAATACAAAGGAAACTCTAGAAAACATGGATCAATATACAGTTAATAAATCCCACTGTTTGAAGAACAAAGTAAGGTACCCCTAAAACACATTAGCATCTAATGTAACAATGGGCAGGATGAAAGAAGGTTTGAGTGCAAGGTCTCTTACTCAGAGCAGATGAACTAATTAACTGGCGTCTGGTTCTTCAGTTCTTTAAATGCTACCATCAATAATATTGCAATAAAAAAAAATCTGAATGGTAAGAAAGATTCTAGTCAGAGTGAGTCTGCTGACTGACAGCGCTGACACAGAAGAAAGCTTAACTTGTACTACTTCTTTGATTAGCCAATATAAAAAATATATTCTCTAGTATCAGCATATTTACATAATACTAACTCTACAGAAACAATCTATTCACTGACTGACTCTCCATAAGCCTACTATTTATGAGTTCATGTTTGCAATGCATGTCATACCAGAAATGCTTAATGACAACATGTTTCAAAATATGACCGCAACCACTGAGCACCCCCAGTTTACTCACAACAACTTTTCAAGGAACATGTGTAGATAATAAGAGTAAATCTGTTCAATATACATTTAATTTATTGCTCAAGATACAGTCAACATAATATGATCAGCCAATGTAAGATTAGTACACAATATACAAAACAACCAAAAAATTCAGGGAAAAAAAGACTGTAACCACTGTAACGGTACTTAAATATGACAAAAATACAAACAATAAGCAAGAGTAATTGTTTTCCAATAAATTAAGCACAAGAATATATTTATAGATGTATGTAGTGTGCACTTAGATTAGTGTAAATGCTTTTAAAGCATGTTTAGTTACATTCAATACTTTAAAGCAAGGCAATACAAACTTAAAATCAGAGGTCTACGGATGTGTCACCAAGAAACATTCCCCCCCCCCCCCCCAAATACTTTCTGACAAAACCCTCAAGGTGGCACTGGAAGCTTGGAGAGGAACGCACGAGACAAGACTGAGAATGCATAGGGGGCTGAATCCATTTCGTATTTCCAATGATCCTCCTGATAATATTTTAAGTTCCAAGTGTTTCCAACAGAACTTAAGTTAGTTTTGGTCAAAGAGCCATGAGGCAGAATACGACAGCTCCAGATGTCTGTTCAAATAGTGCACTACACACTTTCTAAACAGAAACTTCTGGGCCCGGGTAAGGCTCGCCCCCACACCAAAAATCCTCAGGCTGGGGGATTTCTAATAGCCACATTTCCTCCTCACCGTTTGCCTCAGACTTCTCAACTGTTTTGGACACTGTCTGTAGTACTTTGTAATAGTGGCAGTCTCTCCCGTCATCAGGATCATAAGGTGGAGCCAAGATGTCGAGAAAAGCAGCAGGTCCCTCGATCGCATCAATCTGATGTAGGTTGTCTTTCAGAGGAGTCAAAATGCAAGGGCCACTCTCTTCAGAATACTCGCCAGTGGACCTGAGTAAGGAGCGACGGAGAGCATCCTTTTGGAAAGGTAGCAGTGGAGGGTCGAACGCAGTCTCACATTCAGCACAAGGTGGATTATCCAACTTGTCGAAGCATCTTATCCTAACTTTGCCATAAAGAACTTTCAACATTCCGTGCATCCCCGGGTGGTCATGAAGTGGGATTGAAGCGTCGCCTTTCAAAAGGAACACACCCATACTGAATGTGTCGGTTTCACATATGTGCATGTAAGTGACCGGAGGAGTCTGGTCACTGGGCTTAGAGCCTTTTTTTGGCGGCGCAATTTTCAGATCCGCAGCCCTGATTTGGGTTAACAAGGTGCTGAGTTCTGCCTGGCGGTCTAAAAAGACTTTACTGTCCCCAATTGCAGACGAACTACATATTTTGAAAGTCTCGTTGGCTTGTCTGGCAATTCTCTGAATAAGCGGAGTCTTGTTGTTCCGTGGCATTTTCAGCTGATGATATCTTTATGTTAGTGATGCTGTTTTCCTCAGGCGAAAAACCACGGACCGCTCAAAAACAAACGAGCAGCTAAGATGGTTCTTCAATCTTGCAACAGTTTTCAAAATGTGACGATACCACGGTCAACATAAATAAAAAGTAAAAAACCAAAATACTGTTATAAGCATCCCATGATATTCTGAACGGGACTTTTTACCTCTAGATATGATCCACAGAGCCGTATCTTCACCACCCCATTCATGGCTATCTGATTTACACGTCCACAGCTACAGCGCCTGCGTAAACTAGTTTTGGAAAAATGGAAGTTGAAGTTCGTTTTCTCATACAAATTTTAATTGTCCCTTTAATTATATTTTTAAACCCATACTATGAAAGTAATATAATAGATAATACATATGGTTATTAACATAGATTAAAAGAATATTAGGAATGCGTGCAATGCGAATTTAAATATATGTAATTTCATAGTATTAGCACTACAACACCCACAAACCCCTTTACTTCCCTTTGCGTATGGGGAGGATCTGAAGGGCTATTCAACTCTGTCCCTTCCCCCACACACTCGTTAGACCTCAACATTACAGCCCTCTGTTGTATTAACAATACTGAGTAAAACAGGCAATGTTCGTGTGCCCGGGGGTTTTGAGTCCTACGAAGCTGTGGCCCTTGGCAATCACTTTGATACATCTTAGGTGTTTTTATGTCTTACAAATTAACAAGATTAAGTTTGAAGTCGTATCTTAAATCAAATGTATTTAATGATGCCTTGAAATCGAGAAAAAATATTTACAAAAAGCAAACAATGATCTAAGTCCATAGACTTCTGTAAACATGAATAGTCAGTCACAGCTTGAATTACATTTAATTCTCTTCAACCCTGCCATACATAGTTGTTTCACCAAGCATATTTATTGTATTATCAAGGTTATAAAATATCTACAAGCTTAGATTCGTTTTAAAGTGGGATTTTAACATTCCACACACTCGGCACTGGACACAGATAAGTCTCAGGTTAGCACAAGACCATATCGCATTTCCTTCAATTAACCGATGCCAGTGATAAACAATCCATTGTGAGGTTGGGCATTGGAGTGAGTGGATCGGAAGTGTGCATGAAAGAGAGGCCTGTGAGTCACTGAAGTGTGCACTCAGACCATGTACCTTTGTACATGAGCACCACAAAGACCACCCTCTTGAAAAATAATGAGTCGTGCTTCTTTAGTCCAAACACAGGCACATCCAAATATCACTTCCGTTACAGAAATTCAATTATCTTCATCTGAGCTGCCAGTATATGGAAATCAGGAGCACTGAAAAATAAGGTAGACAATTCCATGGACACAGCTTTAACAGAAACTTTTGATTACAGGTTCATTAAGAATCTATATTGTAAAATCCAGACTGACTAATATATTTTCAACGATATCTTGACCGATCGCATGTAGGTGCTGGCAAAAAACGAAATGGGTTGCTTATAAGTTTCTGATGAAGTCACAGTTAATGAAGTGTTCTTAAAATCCATGGTTTGAACATGGGGGATTTTCTTCATTTTTTTCCCCCCTACTTTTATTTTAATTTATATTTCTGATAGATGAAGATGCATGCATGAATATGTAGGCCTTATAAACAGCAACACATCTTAATTTAATTTAATCTATCTTGGCTTAGAAGAGAGTTGTAAATAGCTGAATATTCAAAATAACAAATCGTGCATCATAACGCCCACCTATAAAATACTCTGTTGTGAAAGCACGGTGGGTACACAAAAAAGAAGGACAAGAATCAAACAAAATAAATAAATAAATAAATAACACCACAATAAGCTTGTTTCGTTTTACAATTCCCATGCGGTTATCTAAAATTCCCCTGGAACTTTAGAGGTTCCATCAATTGAATGTAAACAAGTTTTTCCAAACAAGATGCAATCACTCCCAGATCTGCTAACGTTCGTGGCAGATAAAGGCAACATTATTCCCTAGAGTTTAAAATGTGCATGACTAACATTGCACAGAAGTCAAGTAGAATGGGTTTTATATTTTGCTGGGAATTCTTGCCAAGAATCTTGAATGAGCTGAGTGATTCTTTTCCCCTCAGTAATCTGCATAAAGGACAAAAAGACTCTAAAACTGCTCATACATCTCATGGAGAACGTAACCATTGTTGCACTTGATCTTTCTGTTCTGTGTTATGATTGTTAGTGTATGCATGCTGTTTTTCCATA